>NC_034175.2:2565298-2590298 GCF_002021735.2 Oncorhynchus kisutch | reverse complement strand
GGAATGTCCACCAGAGCTATTGCCAGAAAATGTCATGTGTATTTCTCTACCAGTTTTTTTTATGTTACAACACAGAACATTCAAATGCCTTTCTTGCAAATTCAAAACCCATCAGTGCAATAATCATAAACAATGTAATACTAGAAGAAACACAAGAAGTAAGAATAAGTAAATGAAATACACAATAAAGTAAGTATACTATAAACAGGAAATATTTAAGTCAGATCCAATACCAGATTTACATGTGCAGGATACTGGAGTGATGGAGGTAGATATGTATAGGGGTAAGGTGACAGGGATACTGGAGTGATGGAGGTAGATATGTATAGAGGTAAGGTGACAGGGATACTGGAGTGATGGAGGTAGATATGTATAGGGGTAAGGTGACAGGGATACTGGAGTGATGGAGGTAGATCTGTATAGAGGTAAGGTGACAGGGATACTGGAGTGATGGAGGTAGATATTATAGGGGTAAGGTGACTAGGCAACAGGATATAAGATAAACAGTAGCAACAGCTTGTATGTGAGTGGGTGTGGGGATGTGTAGAGTCAGTATAAATGTGTGTGCATATTGAGTGAGCAGATGATTGAGTGAGTGAGTGAGTGTATGTGTGTTGGAGTGACAGTGTGTTAGTGTATGTGTGTTGGAGTGACAGTGTGTTAGTGTGTGTGTGTTGGAGTGACAGTGAGTGAGTGTATGTGTGTTAGTGTGTAGGGCCCTGTGAGTGTGCATAGAGACAGTGGGTTCGTGTGTAGGGCCCTGTGAGTGTGCATAGAGACAATGTGTTAGTGTGTAGGGCCCTGTGAGTGTGCATAGAGACAGTGTGTTAGTGTGTAGGGCCCTGTGAGTGTGCATAGAGACAGTGTGTTAGTGTGTAGGGCCCTGTGAGTGTGCATAGAGACAGTGTGTTAGTGTGTAGGGCCCTGTGAGTGTGCATAGAGACAGTGTGTTAGTGTGTAAGGCCCTGTGAGTGTGCATAGAGACAGTGTGTTAGTGTGTAGGGCCCTGTGAGTGTGCATAGAGACAGTGTGTTAGTGTGTAGGGCCCTGTGAGTGTGCATAGAGACAGTGTGTTTGTGTGTAGGGCCCTGTGAGTGTGCATAGAGACAGTGTGTTAGTGTGTAGGGCCCTGTGAGTGTGCATAGAGACAGTGTGTTAGTGTGTAGGGCCCTGTGAGTGTGCATAGAGACAGTGTGTTAGTGTGTAGGGCCCTGTGAGTGTGCATAGAGACAGTGTGTTAGTGTGTAGGGCCCTGTGAGTGTGCATAGATACAGTGTGTTAGTGTGTAGGGCCCTGTGAGTGTGCATAGAGACAGTGTGTTAGTGTGTAGGGCCCTGTGAGTGTGCATAGAGACTGTGTGTTAGTGTGTAGGGCCCTGTGAGTGTGCATAGATACAGTGTGTTAGTGTGTAGGGCCCTGTGAGTGTGCATAGAGACAGTGTGTTAGTGTGTAGGGCCCTGTGAGTGTGCATAGAGACAGTGTGTTAGTGTGTAGGGCCCTGTGAGTGTGCATAGAGACAGTGTGTTAGTGTGTAGGGCCCTGTGAGTGTGCATAGAGACAGTGTGTTAGTGTGTAGGGCCCTGTGAGTGTGCATAGAGACAGTGTGTTAGTGTGTAGGGCCCTGTGAGTGTGCATAGAGACAGTGTGTTAGTGTGTAGGGCCCTGTGAGTGTGCATAGAGACAGTGTGTTAGTGTGTAGGGCCCTGTGAGTGTGCATAGAGACAGTGTGTTAGTGTGTTGGGCCCTGTGAGTGTGCATAGAGACAGTGTGTTAGTGTGTAGGGCCCTGTGAGTGTGCATAGAGACAGTGTGTTAGTGTGTAGGGCCCTGTGAGTGTGCATAGAGACAGTGTGTTAGTGTGTAGGGCCCTGTGAGTGTGCATAGAGACAGTGTGTTAGTGTGTAGGGCCCTGTGAGTGTGCATAGAGACAGTGTGTTAGTGTGTAGGGCCCTGTGAGTGTGCATAGAGACAGTGTGTTAGTGTGTAGGGCCCTGTGAGTGTGCATAGAGACAGTGTGTTAGTGTGTAGGGCCCTGTGAGTGTGCATAGAGACAGTGTGTTAGTGTGTAGGGCCCTGTGAGTGTGCATAGAGACAGTGTGTTAGTGTGTAGGGCCCTGTGAGTGTGCATAGAGACAGTGTGTTAGTGTGTAGGGCCCTGTGAGTGTGCATAGAGACAGTGTGTTAGTGTGTAGGGCCCTGTGAGTGTGCATAGAGACAGTGTGTTAGTGTGTTGGGCCCTGTGAGTGTGCATAGAGACAGTGTGTTAGTGTGTAGGGCCCTGTGAGTGTGCATAGAGACAGTGTGTTAGTGTGTAGGGCCCTGTGAGTGTGCATAGAGACAGTGTGTTAGTGTGTAGGGCCCTGTGAGTGTGCATAGAGACAGTGTGTTAGTGTGTAGGGCCCTGTGAGTGTGCATAGAGACAGTGTGTTAGTGTGTAGGGCCCTGTGAGTGTGCATAGAGACAGTGTGTTAGTGTGTAGGGCCCTGTGAGTGTGCATAGAGACAGTGCAAAATAAACGCTCAATAAAGATACAAGGTTAACTCAGATCGTTCATGTAGCTATTTTGTCATCTATTTATCAGTCGTATTGCTTGGGGATAGAAGCTGTTCAGGAGCCTGTTGATGTCAGACTTGATGCATCGGTACCTCTTGCCATGTGGCAGCAGAGAAAGTAGTCTATTGGTGGTTGGTGTTTTTGACGACTTTTCCGGGCCTTCTTTTCATACCGCCTGATATAGTGGTCCCGGATGGCAGGGAGCTCGGCCCCAGTGATGTACTGGGCTGTCCGCACAACCCTCTGTAAAGTCATGCGATCAAGAGTGGTGCTGCTGCCAAGCCAAGCGGAGGTTGCAGCCAGCCAATGCTCTCAATTGTACAGCTGTAGAACCTTTTCAGGATTTGAGGGCTCATGGCAAACTTTTAAGCCTCCTGAGGGGAAAGAGGCAATGTCCCGCCTTCTTCACGACTTCACGACTCCAACGTTGTTCTAGAGAATTTGGCAGTACATCCAGTACAGCCTCACAACCGTACACCACCTGTAAGGCATCGTGTGGACGAGGGGTTTGCTGATGTCAACGTTGTGACAAGGTGGCCTTTTTGCAAAAACTCCCACACCACCTGACATCTTTGCTTAGGCATAGAAGTATGAGTTACCATACTCAATCACATGGATGGCCAACTGTGGCAATTCCATCTGTTGCTACAGACTCAGAAAAAACAGCTGTTCGTTTCTTTGCACCCCATTTCTGGAACAATCTTCAGAGTTCCCTACAAATAGATGTATTGGTGCCTTTCAGGCATTTCAGTGTTTATTGAGGTCCTCTGCTGAGGAATGTGATTGGTTTCATGAGTGTGTTTTATTTGATTGTTTTCTCTTTGTATTTATTTTCTGGTGTATTTCCTATGTGTCATTTGTTGTGTAATTGTGAGATGGAAAAGAGACCTTGATCTCAATGGGACTCCCTGTTAAAATAAAGGATGAGATGTGTATTTATTTCATCTGTGTGTGGTAGATGAGATGTGTTATTGTTTAGTGTTGTTTTGTTAATGACACTAATTAGTTCCGTTCCCCTCTGCTGCTGCTCTGAATAGCCAATCAGAGGTCCCGCTGTGAGATCATCTGCTAGAGATGAGGTAATGGTTGCTGTGTGTATGTCACAAGTGACAGGGCCATTCTCTTTATATTACGTATCAGCATGTCTTATTATTTGGCATCATGTCTATTTATGAGTGCCTTTTAATCACATGTGTGTTGTTTACAACGAATATCTTTCACCTAATTCCTTACATTCTCACGTGTGAAATTGAATTAATTAAATTGCATGGACTATTTTGCTTGCTTGTATGGTGTGTTGTGATTCCACCAATTGGCATGGACTAAAGTGACATTGAGACTGTTGCCAATTCCCTATCCCCTCCTCCCTCCCAAAACAAATAGCTAAACACGCCGCAGAACTAGAGTCAAAAGGAACTGGAATGTATCTTCAGCACGCCATTCAGACTGGGGACCTCTCCACGGACAACATCCAACTCATTGCTGCTGATTGCTGCACCTCTCCACTGTTCACCTGCTGTGGGAAGAAGACACTACTCATACAAGGCTCTCTATAGCACTCCTAAAGGAAAGGGATTGCTTAGAGTAGGACTCCAAATGTTGCCAGTAGATGCTCTAATGGTATGTTATGCGACTACAGACACAGGGGACACGCCCACGCAGCTGTGAGAGGTTACACCCAACGCTACAACCCAGCAGGCCTGGTGTAGAGCGAGAGACAGTCACCGACCACCGAACCTGCTATTGATGAGCCATCCACTACCAGACCAGCCATCCACTACTGGACCAGCCATCCACTACTGGACCAGCCATCCACTACTGGACCAGCCATCCACTACTGGACCAGTCATCCACTACTGGACCAGCCATCCACTACTGGACCAGTCATCCACTACTGGACCAGCCATCCACTACCGGACCAGCCATCCACTACTGGACCAGCCATCCACTACCGGACCAGCCATCCACTACCGGACCAGCCCAGCCATCCACTACCGGACCAGCCCAGCCATCCACTACTGGACCAGCCATCCACTACCGGACCAGCCCAGCCATCCACTACCGGACCAGCCCAGCCATCCACTACTGGACCAGCCATCCACTACCGGACCAGCCATCCACTACCGGACCAGCCATCTACTATCGGACCAGCCATCCACTACGGGACCAGCCATCCACTACCAGACCAGCCATCCACTACCAGACCAGCCATCCACTACCGGACCAGCCATCCACTACCGGACCAGCCATCCACTACCGGACCAGCCATCCACTACTGGACCAGCCATCCACTACCGGACCAGCCATCCACTACCGGACCAGCCCAGCCATCCACTACCGGACCAGCCCAGCCATCCACTACTGGACCAGCCATCCACTACCGGACCAGCCCAGCCATCCACTACCGGACCAGCCCAGCCATCCACTACTGGACCAGCCATCCACTACCGGACCAGCCATCCACTACCGGACCAGCCATCTACTATCGGACCAGCCATCCACTACGGGACCAGCCATCCACTACCAGACCAGCCATCCACTACCAGACCAGCCATCCACTACCGGACCAGCCATCCACTACCGGACCAGCCATCCACTACCGGACCAGCCATCCACTACTGGACCAGCCATCCACTACCGGACCAGCCATCCACTACCAGACCAGCCATCCACTATCGAACCAGCCATCCACTATCGAACCAGCCATCCACTACCGGACCAGCCCAGCCATCCACTACCGGACCAGCCCAGCCATCCACTACCGGACCAGCCCAGCCATCCACTACCGGACCAGCCATCCACTACCAGACCAGCCATCGACTAACAACTCCTGGTCGGGATGAAGAGCTGAACGATGTGTGAGTGAGTACCAATGGTCTCCAGTATGATGATGTTACTGATGAAGCTTTCTCCACCATTTCCAGATGTGGCCTACTACGACAAGACTGCTGAGGTCACGACTACCACATCAGAACCTCATGATGCCAACACCGAAGCAACGAATGCTCCATGCTAAACATCTATGGACTCTAGCTTGTATGTGGTGTGAGTTTATTTATTGAATAATTCATTAATTCATTAACTGTCTGAGAAGTCTCTCTAGCAATATGGAAAACAATATGGTCCATTCCAATGTATAGATATTGTCACACGGGACTAGGTGGGTGAGGAAGGAGTCAGGCGCAGAGAGTTCCACTGGGGGAAAAGTGCTCTTTAATAAGGCACACCAAATTAGACAAGCCCAACAACACAGGGCGCGGACAGTAACAGTGACTACCCAAAACACAGGGTGCCAAGTCCAGAAAATACACACCTCTACCTAAAACACGTAACACAAAGACAATCCCGCACAAAACAAGGGCGGGTACACGTACTTTAAATGAGGAAGCTCATTAAGCACATACAACAGGACACAGGTGAAACTAATAAGATAAAACAAACAGACAAACGAAAAAGGGATCGGTGGCGGCTAGTAGGCCGGTGACGACGACCGCCGAGCACCACCCGAACAGGCAGGGGAGCCAACATCGGCGGAAGTCGTGACAGATATGGTCCAGTCACACATTCATGACCTGTCTACCATGAGAGAGAGGAGGCAAGGAGGGAGAGAAAGAGGGAGAGAGATAATAACGGGGGAAGGGGGGGAAGGGGGGGTGAAGAGAGGGGAGAAGGAGAGGGGAGGAGAGGGAGAGTCCAGTCCTGTATACTTCCGGCCCGTCCTTGGACACTGTGCTATCTAACCTCCAAACGAGCTTCAATGCCATACAACACTCCTTCCGTGGCCTCCAACTGCTCTTAAATGCTAGTAAAACCAAATGCATGCTTTTCAACCGTTCGCTGCCTGCACCTGCACGCCCGACTAGAATATGTGGACATCTATAAGTACCTAGGTGTTTGGCTAGACTGTAAACTCTCCTTCCAGACTCATATCAAACATCTCCAAACATCTCCAATATAAAATCAAATCTAGAGTCGGCTTTCTATTCCTCAACAAAGCCTCCTTCACTCACGCCGCCAAACTTACCCAGCTTACTCAGTAAAACTGACTATCCTACCGATTCTCGACTTCGGCGATGTCATCTACAAAATAGCTTCCAACACTCTACTCAGCAAACTGGATGCAGTTTATCACAGTGCCATCCGTTTTGTTACTAAAGCACCTTATACCACCCACCACTGCGACCTGTATGCTCTAGTCGGCTGGCCCTCGCTACATATTCGTCACCAGACCCACTGGCTCCAGGTCATCTACAAGTCCATGCTAGGTAAAGCTCCGCCTTTCGTTCCAGTTCTCTGCTGCCTGTGACTGGAACGAATTGCAAAAATCGCTGAAGTTGGAGACTTTTATCTCCCTCACCAATTTCAAACATCTGCTATCTGAGCAGCTAACCGATCGCTGCAGTTGTACATAGTCTATCGGTAAATAGCCCACCCAATTTACCTACCTCATCCCCATACTGTTTTTATTTATTTACTTTTCTGCTCTTTTGCACACCAATATCTCTACCTGTACATGACCATCTGCAAAATTGTAATTATTTGCCTACCTCCTCATGCCTTTTGCACACAATGTATATAGACTCTCTTTTTTTCTACTGTGTTATTGACTTGTTACTGGTATACTCCATGTGTAACTCTGTGTTGTCTGTTCACACTGCTATGCTTTATCTTGGCCAGGTCGCAGTTGCAAATGATAACTTGTTCTCAACTAGCCTACCTGGTTAAATAAAGAAATAAAAAAAATATTGAAGAAGGTCTGGTCCAGGTGAGGTTTAGTCAGTCAGTGTATTATTTTAGGAGGGCAGAAGGAGGGAGGGATGGAGAGAGGGAAGGAGGGAGAGATAGAGGAATGGAGGGAGGGGAAGATGAATGGAGTTAATTAAGACGAGTAGGCGGAGGAGACAGTGTGGAATTACACAAACACTAATTAGAGTCTTCGTTAGGGGGCACAGAATGAGAGCAGAGCATCCATCATCTCAACTCGCACTGCTCCCTCTCTCCGCCCTCCTTCTTTACCTTGTTTCTCCACTCCTCAACACTCCTCCCTCTCTCCGCCCTCCTTCTTTACCTAATTTCTCCACTCCTCAACACTCCTCCCTCTCTCCGCCCTCCTTCTTTACCTCGTTTCTCCACTCCTCAACACTCCTCCTCTCTCCACCCTCCTTCTTTACCTCGTTTCTCCACTCCTCAACACTCCTCCCTCTCTCCACCCTCCTTCTTTACCTCGTTTCTCCACTCCTCAACACTCCTCCCTCTCTCCGCCCTCCTTCTTTACCTCGTTTCTCCACTCCTCAACACTCCTCCCTCTCTCCGCCCTCCTTCTTTACCTCGTTTCTCCACTCCTCAACACTCCTCCCTCTCTCCGCCCTCCTTCTTTACCTCGTTTCTCCACTCCTCAACACTCCTCCCTCTCCTTCCGCCCTCCTTCTTACCTCGTTTCTCCACTCCTCAACACTCCTCCCTCTCTCTGCCTCCCCTCTTTACCTCGTTTCTCCCACTCCTCAACACTCCTCCCTCTCTCCGCCCTCCTTCTTTACCTCGTTTCTCCACTCCTCAACACTCCTCCCCTCTCTCCCGCCCTCCTTCTTTACCTCGTTTCTCCACTCCTCAAACACTCCTCCCTCTCTCCGCCCTCCTTCTTTACCTCGTTTTCTCCACTCCTCAACACTCCTCCCTCTCTCCGCCCTCCTTCTTTACCTCGTTTCTCCACTCCTCAACACTCCTCCCTCTCTCCGCCCTCCTTCTTTACCTCGTTTCTCCACTCCTCAACACTCCTCCCTCTCTCCGCCCTCCTTCTTTACCTCGTTTCTCCACTCCTCAACACTCCTCCCTCTCTCCGCCCTCCTTCTTTACCTCATTTCTCCACTCCTCAACACTCCTCCCTCTCTCCGCCCTCCTTCTTTAGCTCGTTTCTCCACTGCTCTGTCTTTCGCTTAGCAGCCATATTTCTCTCCACCCCTCCTTAACTCTCCTCTCCGCTACCCCCTCCTCTCTGCCCCCCTCAACTCTCCTCTCCACCACACCTCAACCCTCCTCTCCTCTCCACCACTCCTCAACCCTCCTCTCCACCACCCCTCAACCCTCCTCTCCTCTCCGCCATCCCTCAACCCTCCTCTCCTCTCCGCCCTCCTCAACCCTCCTCTCCTCTCCACCACTCCTCAACCCACCGCTCCTCTCCGCCACTTCCTCAACCCTCCTCTCCTCTCCGCCACTCCTCAACCCTCCTCTCCTCTCCGCCACTCCTCAACCCTCCTCTTCTCTCCGCCACCCCTCAACCCTCCTCTCCTCTCCGCCACTCCTCAACCCTCCTCTCCTCTCCTCCACCCCTCAACCCTCCTCTCCACCACCCCTCAACCCTCCTCTCCTCTCAGCCACCCCTCAACCCTCCTCTCCGCCACTCCTCAACTCTCCTCTCCCCTCCTCTTCACCACCCCTCAACCCTCCTCTCCGCCACTCCTCAACCCTTCTCTCCTCTCCGCCACTCCTCAACACTCCTCTTCTCTCCGCCACCCCTCAACCCTGCTCTTCTCTCCGCCACCCCTCAACCCTCCTCTCCACCACCCCTCAACCCTCCTCTCCTCTCAGCCACCCCTCAACCCTCCTCTCCGCCACTCCTCAACTCTCCTCTCCCCTCCTCTCCACCACCCCTCAACCTCCTCTCCTCTCCGCCACTCCTCAACCCTTCTCTCCTCTCCGCCACTCCTCAACACTCCTCTTCTCTGCGCCACCCCTCAACCCTCCTCTTCTCTCCGCCACCCCTCAACCCTTCTCTCCACCACCCCTAAACCCTCC
Source organism: Oncorhynchus kisutch (assembly GCF_002021735.2). Classification (NCBI taxonomy): domain Eukaryota; kingdom Metazoa; phylum Chordata; class Actinopteri; order Salmoniformes; family Salmonidae; genus Oncorhynchus; species Oncorhynchus kisutch. The sequence goes on along the minus strand of NC_034175.2, from coordinate 2,580,954 downwards.
GCTCCTCTCCGCCACTCCTCAAACCTCCTCTCCACCACTCCTCAACCCTCCTCTCCTCTCCACCACCCCTCAAACCTCCTCTCCTCTTCGCCACTCCAAAACCCTCCTCTCCACCACTCCTCAACCCTCCTCTCCTCTTCGCCACTCCTCAACCCTCCTCTTCTCTCCACCACTCCTCAACCCTCCTCTCCTCTCCGCCACCCCTCAATCCTTCTTTCCTCTCTGCCACCCCTCAACCCTTCTCTCCTCTCCACCACTCCTCAACCCTCCTCTCCACCACGCCTCAACCCTCCCCTCCTCAATCCTCCTCTCCACCACTCCTCAACCCTCCTCGCCTCTCCGCCACCCCTCAACCCTCCTCTATTCTCCGCCACTCCTCAACCCTCCGCTCCTCTCCACCATTCCTCAACCCTCCTCTCCTCTCCGCCACTCCTCAACCCTCCTCTCCTTTCCGCCACTCCTCAACCCTCCTCTTCTCTCCGCCACTCCTCAACCCTCCTCTCCTCTCCGCTACTCCTCAACCCTCCTCTCCACCACCCCTCAACCCTCCTCTCCTCTCAGCCACCCCTCAACCCTCCTCTTCTCTCCGCCACCCTTCAACCCTCCTCTCCTCTCCACCCCTCAACCCTCCTCTCCTCTCAGCCACTCCTCAACCCTCCTCTCCACCACCCCTCAACCCTCCTCTCCTCTCAGCCACTCCTCAACCCTCCTCTCCTCTCCGCCACCCTTCAACCCTCCTCTCCTCTCCACCCCTCCTCAACCCTCCTCTCCTCTCCACCCCTCCTCAACCCTCCTCTCCTCTCCGCCACTCCTCAACCCTCCTCTCCTCTCCGCCACTCCTCAACTCCTCTCCTCTCCGCCACTACTCAACCCTCCTCTCCTCTCCGCCACTCCTCAACCCTCCTCTCCTCTCCGCCACTCCTCAACTCCTCTCCTCTCCGCCACTCCTCAACCCTCCTCTCCTCTCCACCACTCCTCAACCCTCCTCTCCTCCACCCGTCATCCCTCCTCTCCACCACCCCTCAACCCTCCTCTCCTCTCAGCCACCCCTCAACCCTCCTCTCCGCCACTCCTCAACTCTCCTCTCCCCTCCTCTCCACCACCCCTCAACCCTCCTCTCCTCTCCGCCACTCCTCAACCCTTCTCTCCTCTCCGCCACTCCTCAACACTCCTCTTCTCTCCGCCACCCCTCAACCCTCCTCTTCTGGGGCGGCAGCGTAGCCTAGTGGTTAGAGCGTTGGACTAGTAACCGGAAGGTTGCAAGATCAAACCCCCGAGCTGACAAGGTACAAATCTGTCGTTCTGCCCCTGAACAGGCAGTTAACCCACTGTTCCTAGGCCGTCATTGAAAATAAGAATTTGTTCTTAACTGACTTGCCTAGTTAAATAAAGGTAATATATATATATTTTTTTTTATTCTCTCCGCCACCCCTCAACCCTTCTCTCCACCACCCCTCAACCCTCCGCTCCTCTCCGCCACTCCTCAAACCTCCTCTCCACCACTCCTCAACCCTCCTCTCCTCTCCACCACCCCTCAAACCTCCTCTCCTCTTCGCCACTCCAAAACCCTCCTCTCCACCACTCCTCAACCCTCCTCTCCTCTTCGCCACTCCTCAACCCTCCTCTTCTCTCCACCACTCCTCAACCCTCCTCTCCTCTCCGCCACCCCTCAATCCTTCTTTCCTCTCTGCCACCCCTCAACCCTTCTCTCCTCTCCGCCACTCCTCAACCCTCCTCTCCACCATGCCTCAACCCTCCTCTCCTCAACCCTCCTCTCCACCACTCCTCAACCCTCCTCTCCTCTCCGCCACCCCTCAACCCTCCTCTCCTCTCCACCCCTCCTCAACCCTCCTCTCCTCTCCACGCCTCCTCAACCCTCCTCTCCTCTCCGCCACTCCTCAACCCTCCTCTCCTCTCCGCCACTCCTCAACTCCTCTCCTCTCCGCCACTCCTCAACCCTCCTCTCCGCCACTCCTCAACCCTCCTCTCCTCTCCACCACTCCTCAACCCTCCTCTCCTCTCCACCACTCCTCAACCCTCCTCTCCTCTCCACCACTCCACAACCCTCCTCTCCTCCACCCGTCATCCCTCCTCTCCACCACCCCTCAACCCTCCTCTCCACTCAGCCACCCCTCAACCCTCCTCTCCTCTCTGCCACTCCTCTCCCCTCCTCTCCACCTCCCCTCAACCCTCCTCTCCTCTCCGCCACTCCTCAACCCTTCTCTCCTCTCTGCCATTCCTCAACACTCCTCTTCTCTCCACCACCCTTCAAACCTCCTCTCCTCTCCACCACTCGTCAACCCTCCTCTCCTCTCCACCACCCCCCAAACCTCCTCTCCTCTTCGCCACTCCAAAACCCTCCTCTCCACCACTCCTCAACCCTCCTCTCCTCTTCGCCACTCCTCAACCCTCCTCTTCTCTCCACCACTCCTCAAGCCCCAAATCAAATCAAATCAAATCAAATGTATTTGTCACATACACATGGTTAGCAGATGTTAATGCGAGTGTAGCGAAATGCTTGTGCTTCTAGTTCCGACAATGCAGTAATAACGAACAAGTAATCTAACTTACAATTCCAAAAAAAACTACTGGGGATAAAGAATATGTACATAAGGATATATGAATGAGTGATGGTACAGAGCAGCATAGGCAAGATACAGTAGATGATATCGAGTACAGTATATACATATGAGATGAGTATGTAAACCAAGTGGCATAGTTAAAGTGGCTAGTGATACATGTATTACATAAGGATGCAGTCGATGATATAGAGTACAGTATCTACGTATGCATATGAGATGAATAATGTAGGGTAAGTAACATTATATAAGGTAGCATTGTTTAAAGTGGCTAGTGATATATTTACATCATTTCCCATCAATTCCCATGATTAAAGTGGCTGGAGTAGAGTCAGTGGTATTGACAGTGTGTTGACAGTAGCCACTCAATGTTAGTGGTGGCTGTTTAACAGTCTGATGGCCTTGAGATAGAAGCTGTTTTTCAGTCTCTCGGTCCCAGCTTTGATGCACCTGTACTGACCTCGCCTTCTGGATGACAGCGGGGTGAACAGGCAGTGGCTCGGGTGGTTGATGTCCTTGATGATCTTTATGGCCTTCCTGTAGCATCGGGTGGTGTAGGTGTCCTGGAGGGCAGGTAGTTTGCCCCCGGTGATGCGTTGTGCAGACCTCACTACCCTCTGGAGAGCCTTACGGTTGAGGGCGGTGCAGTTGCCATACCAGGCGGTGATACAGCCCGCCAGGATGCTCTCGATTGTGCATCTGTAGAAGTTTGTGAGTGCTTTTGGTGACAAGCCGAATTTCTTCAGCCTCCTGAGGTTGAAGAGGCGCTGCTGCGCCTTCCTCACGATGCTGTCTGTGTGAGTGGACCAATTCAGTTTGTCTGTGATGTGTATGCCGAGGAACTTAAAACTTGCTACCCTCTCCACTACTGTTCCATCGATGTGGATGGGGGGGTGTTCCCTCTGCTGTTTCCTGAAGTCCACAATCATCTCCTTAGTTTTGTTGACGTTGAGTGTGAGGTTATTTTCCTGACACCACACTCCGAGGGCCCTCACCTCCTCCCTGTAGGCCGTCTCGTCGTTGTTGGTAATCAAGCCTACCACTGTTGTGTCGTCCGCAAACTTGATGATTGAGTTGGAGGCGTGCGTGGCCACGCAGTCGTGGGTGAACAGGGAGTACAGGAGAGGGCTCAGAACGCACCCTTGTGGGGCCCCAGTGTTGAGGATCAGCGGGGAGGAGATGTTGTTGCCTACCCTCACCACCTGGGGGCGGCCCGTCAGGAAGTCCAGTACCCAGGTGCACAGGGCGGGGTCGAGACCCAGGGTCTCGAGCTTGATGACGAGCTTGGAGGGTACTATGGTGTTGAATGCCGAGCTGTAGTCGATGAACAGCATTCTCACATAGGTATTCCTCTTGTCCAGATGGGTTAGGGCAGTGTGCAGTGTGGTTGAGATTGCATCGTCTGTGGACCTATTTGGGCGGTAAGCAAATTGGAGTGGGTCAAGGGTGTCAGGTAGGGTGGAGGTGATATGGTCCTTGACTAGTCTCTCAAAGCACTTCATGATGACGGATGTGAGTGCTACGGGGCGGTAGTCGTTTAGCTCAGTTACCTTAGCTTTCTTGGGAACAGGAACAATGGTGGCCCTCTTGAAGCATGTGGGAACAGCAGACTGGTATAGGGATTGGTTGAATATGTCCGTAAACACACCGGCCAGCTGGTCTGCGCATGCTATGAGGGCGTGGCTGGGGATGCCGTCTGGGCCTGCAGCCTTGCGAGGGTTAACACGTTTAAATGTCTTACTCACTTCGGCTGCAGTGAAGGAGAGACCGCATGTTTTCGTTGCAGGCCGTGTCAGTGGCACTGCATTGTCCTCAAAGCGGGCAAAAAAGTTGTTTAGTCTGCCTGGGAGCAAGACATCCTGGTCCGTGACTGGGCTGGGTTTCTTCCTGTAGTCCGTGATTGACTGTAGACCCTGCCACATGCCTCTTGTGTCTGAGCCGTTGAATTGAGATTCTACTTTGTCTCTGTACTGACGCTTAGCTTGTTTGATAGCCTTGCGGAGGGAATAGCTGCACTGTTTGTATTCAGTCATGTTACCAGACACCTTGCCCTGATTAAAAGCAGTGGTTCGCGCCTTCAGTTCCACACGAATGCTGCCATCAATCCACGGTTTCTGGTTGGGGAATGTTTTAATCGTTGCTATGGGAACGACATCTTCAACGCACGTTCTAATGAACTCGCACACCGAATCAGCGTATTCGTCAATGTTGTTGGCTGACGCAATACGAAACATCTCCCAGTCCACGTGATGGAAGCAGTCTTGGAGTGTGGAGTCAGCTTGGTCGGACCAGCGTTGGACAGACCTCAGCGTGGGAGCTTCTTGTTTTAGTTTCTGTCTGTAGGCAGGGATCAACAAAATGGAGTCGTGGTCAGCTTTTCCGAAAGGGGGGCGGGGCAGGGCCTTATATGCGTCGCGGAAGTTAGAGTAACAATGATCCAGGGTCTTTCCACCCCTGGTTGCGCAATCGATATGCTGATAAAATTTAGGGAGTCTTGTTTTCAGATTAGCCTTGTTAAAATCCCCAGCTACAATGAATGCAGCCTCCGGATAAATCGTTTCCAGTTTGCAGAGAGTTAAATAAAGTTCGTTCAGAGCCATCGATGTGTCTGCTTGGGGGGGGGATATATACGGCTGTGATTATAATCGAAGAGAATTCTCTTGGTAGATAATGCGGTCTACATTTGATTGTGAGGAATTCTAAATCAGGTGAACAGAAGGATTTGAGTTCCTGTATGTTTCTTTCATCACACCATGTCACGTTGGCCATAAGGCATACGCCCCCGCCCCTCTTCTTACCAGAAAGATGTTCGTTTCTGTCCGCGCGATGCGTGGAGAAACCCGCTGGCTGCACCGCTTCGGATTGCGTCTCTCCAGTGAGCCACGTTTCCGTGAAGCAGAGAACGTTACAGTCTCTGATGTCCCTCTGGAATGCTACCCTTGCTCGGATTTCATCAACCTTGTTGTCAAGAGACTGGACATTGGCAAGAAGAATGCTAGGGAGTGGTGCACGATGTGCCCGTCTCCGGAGTCTGACCAGAAGACCGCTTCGTTTCCCTCTTTTTCTGAGTCGTTTTTTTGGGTCGCTGCATGGGAACCATCCCGTGGCACTGGTTGTAAGGCAGAACACAGGATCCGCATCGCGAAAAACATATTCTTGGTCGTACTGGTGGTGAGTTGACGCTGATCTTATATTCAGTAGTTCTTCTCGGCTGTATGTGATGAAACCTAAGATGACCTGGGGTACTAGTGTAAGAAATAACTAGTACCCCAGGTATCCTCTCCTCTCCGCCACCCCTCAACCCTTCTTTCCTTTCTGCCACCCCTCAACCCTTCTCTCCTCTCCACCACTCCTCAACCCTCCTCTCCACCACGCCTCAACCCTCCTCTCCTCAACCCTCCTCTCCACCACTCCTCAACCCTCCTCGCCTCTCCGCCACCCCTCAACCCTCCTCTATTCTCCACCACTCCTCAACCCTCCGCTCCTCTCCACCACTCCTCAACCCTCCTCTCCTCTCCGCCACTCCTCAACCCTCCTCTCCTTTCCGCCACTCCTCAACCCTCCTCTTCTCTCCGCCACTCCTCAACCCTCCTCTCCTCTCCTCCACCCCTCAACCCTCCTCTCCACCACCCCTCAACCCTCCTCTCCTCTCAGCCACCCCTCAACCCTCCTCTCCGCCACTCCTCAACTCTCCTCTCCCCTCCTCTCCACCACCCCTCAACCCTCCTCTCCTCTCCGCCACTCCTCAACCCTTCTCTCCTCTCCGCCACTCCTCAACACTCCTCTTCTCTCCGCCACCCCTCAACCCTCCTCTTCTCTCCGCCACCCTCAACCCTTCTCTCCACCACCCCGCAACCCTCCTCTCCTCTCCGCCACTCCTCAAACCTACTCTCCACCACTCCTCAACCCTCTTCTCCTCTCCACCACCCCTCAAACCTCCTCTCCTCTTCGCCACTCCAAAACCCTCCTCTCCACCACTCCTCAACCCTCCTCTCCTCTCCGCCACCCCTCAACCCTTCTTTCCTCTCTGCCACCCCTCAACCCTTCTCTCCTCTCCGCCACTCCTCAACCCTCCTCTCCACCACGCCTCAACCCTCCTCTCCTCAACCCTCCTCTCCACCACTCCTCAACCCTCCTCTCCTCTCCGCCACCCCTCAACCCTCCTTTCCTCTTCACCCCTCCTCAACCCTCCTCTCCTCTCCGCCACTCCTCAACCCTCCTCTCCTCTCTGCCATTCCTCAATCCTCCTCTTCTCTCCGCCACTCCTAAACCCTCCTCTCCTCTCCACCACTCCTCAACCCTCCTCTCCTCTCCTCCACCCGTCATCCCTCCTCTCCACCACCCCTCAACCCTCCTCTCCTCTCAGCCACCCCTCAACCCTCCTCTCCTCTCCGCCACTCCTCTCCCCTCCTCTCCACCTCCCCTCAACCCTCCTCTCCTCTCCGCCACTCCTCAACCCTTCTCTCCTCTCCGCCACTCCTCAACACTCCTCTTCTCTCCGCTACCCCTCAACCCTTCTCTCCACCACCCTTCAAACCTCCTCTCCTCTCGACCACTCGTCAACCCTCCTCTCCTCTCCACCACCCCCAAAACTCCTCTCCTCTTCACCACTCCAAAACCCTCCTCTCCACCACTCCTCAACCCTCCTCTCCTCTTCGCCACTCCTCAACCCTCCTCTTCTCTCCACCACTCCTCAACCCTCCTCTCCTCTCCGCCACCCCTCAACCCTTCTTTCCTCTCTGCCACCCCTCAACCCTTCTCTCCTCTCCACCACTCCTCAACCCTCCTCTCCACCACGCCTCAACCCTCCTCTCCTCAACCCTCCTCTCCACCACTCCTCAACCCTCCTCGCCTCTCCGCCACCCCTCAACCCTCCTCTCCTCTCCAACTCTCCTCAACCCTCCTCTCCTCTCCGCCACTCCTCAACCCTCCTCTCCTCTCCGCCACTCCTCAACCCTCCTCTCCTCTCCGCCACTCCTCAACCCTCCTCTTCTCGCCGCCACTCCTCAACCCTCCTCTCCTCTCCACCACTCCTCAACCCTCCTCTCCTCTCCTCCACCCGTCAACCCTCCTCTCCACCACCCCTCAACCCTCCTCTCCTCTCAGCCACCCCTCAACCCTCCTCTCCCCTCCTCTCCACCACCCCTCAACCCTCCTCTCCTCTCCGCCACTCCTCAACCCTTCTCTCCTCTCAGCCACTCCTCAACACTCCTCTTCTCTCCACTACCCCTCAACCCTTCTCTCCACCACCCTTCAAGCCTTCTCTCCTCTCCACCACTCGTCAACCCTCCTCTCCTCTCCACCACCCCCCAAACCTCCTCTCCTCTTCGCCACTCCAAAACCCTCCTCTCCACCACTCCTCAACCCTCCTCTCCTCTCCGCCACTCCTCAACCCTCCTCTTCTCTCCGCCACTCCTCAACCCTCCTCTCCTCTCTGCCACCCCTCAACCCTCTTTCCTCTCTGCCACCCCTCAACCCTTCTCTCATCTCCGCCACTCCTCAACCCTCCTCTCCTCTTCGCCACTCCTCAACACTCCTCTTCTCTCTGCCACCCCTCAACCCTCCTCTTGTCTCCGCCACCCCTCAACCCTCCTCTCCGCCACTCCTAAACCCTCCTCTCCTCTCTGCCACCCCTCAACCCTCCTCTTCTCTCTGCCAACCCTCAACCCTCCTCTCCTCTCCGCCACTCCTCAACCCTCCTCTCCTCTCCGCCACTCCTCAACCCTCCTCTCCCCCAGCCCTCAACCCTCCCCTCCTCTCCGCCACACCTCAACCCTTCTCTCCGCCACACCTCAACCCTCCTCTCCTCTCCGCCACTCCTCAACCCTCCTCTCCTCTCCGCCACTCCTCAACCCTCCTCTCCACCACTCCTCAACCCTCCTCTCCTCTCCACCACCCCTCAACCCTCCTCTCCTCTCCAACTCTCCTCAACCCTCCTCTCCTCTCCGCCACTCCTCAACCCTCCTCTCCTCTCCGCCACTCCTCAACACTCCTCTCCTCTCCGCTACTCCTCAACCCTCCTCTTCTCTCCGCCACTCCTCAACCCTCCTCTCCTCTCCACCACTCCTCAACCCTCCTCTCCTCTCCACCACCCCTCAACCCTCCTCTCCTCTCAGCCACCCCTCAACCCTCCTCTCCTCTCCGCCACTCCTCTCCCCTCCTCTCCACCACCCCTCAACCCTCCCCTCCTCTCCGCCACTCCTCAACCCTCCTCTCCGCCACACCTCACCCCTTCTCTCCTCTCTGCCACTCCTCAACACTCCTCTTCTCTCCGCCACTCCTCAACACTCCTCTTCTCTCCGCCACCCCTCAACCCTCCTCTGCTATCCGCCACCCCTCAACCCTTCTCTCCACCACCCCTCAACCCTCCTCTCCTCTCCGCCACCCCTCAAACCTCCTCTTCTCTCCACCACTCCTCAACCCTTCTCTCCTCTACGCCACTCCTCAACCCTCCTCTTCTCTCCGCCACCCCTCAACCTTTCTCTCCTCTCCGCCACTCCTCAACCCTCCTCTCCTCTTTGCCACTCCTCAACACTCCTCTTCTCTCTGCCACCCCTCAACCCTCCTCTTCTCTCCGCCACCCCTCTCCCCTCCTCTCCGCCACCCCTCAACCCTCCCCTCCTCTCCACCACTCCTCAACCCTCCTCTCCTCTCCACCATTCCTCAACCCTCCTCTTCACCACTCCTCAACCCTCCTCTCCAACCCTCCTCAACCCTCATCTCCTCTCCACCACTCCTCAACTCTCCTCTCCTCTACGCCACTCCTCAACCCTCCTCTCCGCCACTCCTCAATCCTCCTTCTCCAAGCCACTTTTCATTCTGTCCATTTTCTCCTCTCTCTTTTTCTCTTCTACTCAGTGTTCTCTATCGATCCGATCAGCAGTTAAGTAAATAGGTGCAATTTAACATTCTGAATCATAATCGAAGCACCTTGTCCTCTCCACCTCATTGTTCCACCCTCCTCCTCCTCTTTCACTCCATATGGCTTTTCTTTCGCTCTACAGTCATCCCTTCCTTTTTATCTGTTCTGTAGGAGGGATTCTATTTCTTTGCTCTTTACCTCCCACTCCTTGTGTGTGTACACATGCAAAGACACAATCACAGACGCACACACACCCATACACACAAAAGCAAAGTGTGCAAACAAACACACACACACACACACGAACATGCAGGTCACCTAGAGGTTAAAGCATTGTGTTAGTAACCGAAAGGTCGCTTGTTCGAATCCACGAGCCAACAAAGTGAAAAATCTGTCAATGTGCCCTGGAGCAAGGCCTTTAACCCTAATTGGTCCAGGGTCTCCATTGATAATGGCGGAGTTGGGATATGCAAAAATCAGGACATTTAAGCACCCAGACATGTTTATTGTCTCCCAGTAAGTCAATGTCTCTCCTCCTAACCTTTCTATTCCTGCCTTCAACTAACATCTCTGTCTGTCTCTGTCTCACACACACTCACTCTGTCTCTGTCTGTCTCTGTCTCACACACACTCACTCTGTCTCTGTCTGTCTCTGTCTCTCTCTCACACACACTCACTCTGCCTCTGTCTGTCTCTCTCTCACACACACTCACTCTGTCTCTGTCTCACACACACTCACTCTGTCTCTGTCTGTCTCTGTCTCACACACACTCACTCTGTCTGTCTCTGTCTCACACACACACACTCACTCTGTCTGTCTCTGTCTCTCTCTCACACACACACTCACTCTGTCTGTCTCTTTCCCTCCCTCTCTCTCTCTCTCTCTCACACACACACACACACTCACTCTGTCTCCCTCTTTCCCTCTTTCCCTCTTTCCCTCCCTCTCTCTCTCTCTCTCTCTCTCTCTCTCTCTCACACACACACACACTCTTTCTCTCTCTTTCTCTCACTCTCTCTGTTACTTTTCTCTCTGTTACTGTTCTCTCTTCTTCTCTCTTTTCTTTCTCTTCTCTGTCCCTCTCACTCATTTAGCATCTTTCATTCTTCCTGTATTTATATCTACCTCACTCTCTTCCTACTTTTATAACAGTGTAAATCTGTCTCTTAGCTTATCATTTAACACATTGCACTGTGCTGTACTGCAAGGGCAGTTCAATTTTATTGGTATTTATTGTGATAAGCAACGGGCGAGCAATCCATAATGCCTGGACTCAGTCAAGACCCCTTACCTGCTTAATGGAATATATTATCCCTAATGTAATGTCTATTGTTGGAATATATTATCCCTAATGTTATGTCTATTGTTGGAATATATTATCCCTAATGTTATGTCTATTGTTGGAATATACTGTCCCTAATGTTATGTCTATTGTTGGAATATATTATCCCTAATGTTATGTCTATTGTTGGAATATACTGTCCCTAATGTAATGTCTATTGTTGGAATATATTATCCCTAATGTTATGTCTATTGTTGGAATATATTATCGTTAATGTAATGTCTATTGTTGGAATATACTGTCCCTAATGTTATGTCTATTGTTGGAATATATTATCCCTAATGTTATGTCTATTGTTGGAATATACTGTCCCTAATGTAATGTCTATTGTTGGAATATATTATCCCTAATGTTATGTCTATTGTTGGAATATATTATCGTTAATGTAATGTCTATTGTTGGAATATACTGTCCCTAATGTAATGTCTATTGTTGACATATATTGTCCATAACATATTGTCTATTGTCCTGGTTGTTTGGGATGATGGTGTTGATGTGAGCCATGAACAGCCTTTCAATGTACTTCAGAATTACAGATGTGAGTGCTACAGGTTGATAGTCATTTAGGCAGGTTACCTTGGAACTCTTGGGAACAGGGTCAATGGTGGTCAGCTTTAAACATTTAGGGATTACAGACTGAGACAAGGAGAGATTGTAAATGTCTGTGAAGACGCTTGCCAGCTGGTCTGTGTATGCTTTGGGAACGTGCCCTAGTATTCCGTCTGTGATTGTGAACCTCTGCCACAGAGAGCGAGATCACACAGTCATCTGGAAAAAAGGGCTCTCACACAAGGCTCAGTGTTATATTCCTCCAAGAGATCATAAAAGGCATTTAGCTCGTTTGGGAGTTCTGCATCACTCAGCAACTCCCGGCTGGGTTTCCCTTTGTAATTCCTTGCCACGTACGATGAGTTGGTCTAATAGGATTCCACCTTCCTCCTATGTTGTCCTTTTATGTTTTATCTCAGGTCGGAAGTCGTAACAGGATTTCTTGTATGCCCATGTCTGTCTTCCGTTCCTAGTAAGCAGTAGCACAGCGCTGATATTGCCTGTAATCCATGGTTTTTGGTTTGGTCACTGTGGGGATGACATTGTCTATGAACTAATTGATGAAGCCCATGACTGTTGTGCTATTGGATGAATCCCGGAACATATCCCAGTCTGTACTAGCAAAACAGTCTTGTAGCCTCATAAAGGTATGCATTTGGTTAACTTCTCATCATATAACCCTGAATTCCTCATTTAAAATAAATGTATCTGCCTACCTTGTACAGTTTTCTCTCTCTCCAATGTGACAAAGTGGAACACCCTGAGCCCAAGAACAGAGAGGAGTTTGTGGAGTGTAAGTAAAGCTGTAGCACACTAAAACACACACACACACACACACACACACACACACACACACACACACACACACACACACACACACACACACACACACACACACACACACACACACACACACACACACACACACACACACACACACACACACACACACACACACACACACACACACACACACACACACACACAAAATGCAAATAGTCTGGGTAGCCATTTGATTAGCTGTTCAGGAGTTTTATGGCTTGGGGGTAGAAGCATCTTGAACCTAGACTTGGTGCTCCGGTACGCTTGCTGTGCGGTAGCAGAGAGAACAGTCTAAAACTAGGGTGTCTGGAATCTTTGACATTTTTTAGGGCCTTCCTCTGACACCGCCTGGATGGCAGGAAGCTTGGCCCCAGTGATGTACTGGGCCGTACGTACTACCCTCGGTAGTGCCTTGCGGTCAGAGGCTGAGCAGTTGCCATACCAGGCAGTGATGCAACCCGTCAGGATGCTCTCGATGGCGCAGCTGTAGAACCTTTTGAGGATCTGAGGACCCATGCCACTTCTCAGTCTCCTGAGGGGGAATAGGTTTTGTTGTGCCCTCTTCACCACCGACATTGGATCCCAACATGGCTAATGAGCAGCTGTGACAGTCTGAGAGGAACCGAGAGGTTAGAAGAAGAGCAGCCAGACAGATGCACCACTACAGACAAGCTCTGTGTAGAGAGGGTCTGGAGAATGCTACTGGGAGGTACAGATCAGGGGTCATGGTTATGGAGCTAGGCCTAAGGTTTTTATAGCTGTCTCATATAAAGGAATCAACAGGAGAGGAGACATAGTAAACTTCCCATTTGAATTAATCAACAGTCCTGCTTGATGGTCTCTCTGTCATAATTACAACATGACTGTTAACCCTGTCCCTGTCCCCCTTCCGCCAGAGTAGGAGTGTACCTGGACCACAGGGGGGGAATGCTATCCTTCTACAGTCTCCTCTTCAGCCCCCAGACCACATTCACTGAGCCCCTGTATCCTGGGTTCTGGTTGGTCCTGGATCAACTGGGCAGATCATCTAGAAAACTCCTTCAGTCCTTCTGGGTGGATTCACCTGCAGTGAGCTAGCTCTTCTAAAGGGACTGATTTACAGTTCCCGCATGTCTGGAAATAAACGACTCCTTCTTGCAAACAATGTAGATCGTGAAAATGTACAATCTCATTCTATTTCTAGTCCCCATCTGAAAAGGGACAACAGAAATCTAAAGACGAAGAATATGAAATGGTCTGATGTCACAGTATTGCATTCAGTTAAGCCCAAACGTCATTTGTGGCCGTTGCATTTAAATACTGCAAAGGTACAAGACTATAGAACCTGCCATGGTAGTGTGGTTGTAATACAACATACATTTAAACCTCTCAAACTTTTGTATGATTATAATAGCATTGTGTTTTAACCATTTACATGATTTCACACACGTGAGACAGTGTGTATTTGTTAACGATATAATACAAACTCTGTACATTCATTCTAAAACCACAAAAAATAATGACATTAGGCTTGTTGTGATATTGTATTGTACTTGTATGGATTTCAAAATGCTGGAAATCAAACTGAAATTAATGAGTAAAAAAATTTGATACAAAACTACAGGAGTATATATGATTTACTACTATGATTTACGATTTGATACTTTCTCATCCCTGAACTCACTTCATGACACACATCAATGAGTGTCTTTAATCAAGATTTTGCACTTTGTCACAACTTCTAACAATGGTGAGTGGAGGAGTCAAGCGCAGAGAGCAGGTAATTCAGTTCGTGGATATTTTATTCCATAGACTGTGGAGCCACGACATGCAAAACACCAGGGCGCATGAAACAACCCGTCCAAAAATACAACAGACTAAACTGTCCGGAAAAAATACTGATTACACTCATACACCAGATAACAGAAAACAAGCCCGCACAAATACCCAGCGGGCCTAGTGCCTGTAAATAGCCTACAAACAAACACTAACTCAAAACAGGTGTACCCAATTACCCAATAAACAGAAACAAACGGAAAGGGAATCGATGGCAGCTAATAGGCCGGCGACGACGACCGCCGAGCGCCGCCCGAACAGGAAGAGGCACCATCTTCGGCGAGATTCGTGACAGTACCCCCCCCCCTGATGCGCGGCTCCCGCAGCGCGCCGACCCCGGCCTTGAGGACGACCCGGAGGACGAGGCGCGGGGCGATCCGGCTGGGGGCGGTGGAAATCCCTCAAGAGGGAAGGATCTAAAATGTCCCTCACCGGTACCCAGCACCTCTCCTCCGGACCGTACCCCTCCCTGTCCACGAGGTACTGCAGGCCCCTCACCCGGCGTCTCGAGTCCAGAATAGCTCGTACTGTGTACGCCGGGGACCCTTCGATGTCCAGAGGGGGTGGAGGGACCTCCGGTACCCCACTGTCTTTTAGGGGACCAGCTACCACCGGACTGAGGAGAGACACATGAAACGAGGGGTTAATGTGATAGTAAGAGGGAAGTTACAATCTATAACACACCTCGTTTATCCTCCTCAGGACTTTAAATGGCCCCACACACTGCGGCCCCAGCTTCCGGCAGGGCAGGCGGAGGGGCAGGATTCGGTTCGAGAGCCAGACCCTGTCCCCTGGTGCGAACACCGGGGCCTCACTGCGGTGGCGGTCAGCGTCTCTCTTCTGCCGTTCACTGGCCTGACTGAGAGAATCCTGGACTGCCCGCCAGGTCTGATCTTCTCCCTATGATCCCCCTGCGTCACCATGTCCAGCGGAATCGTGGCCTCCCTGACCAGCCCTGACCCTAACGGTCGGCTATCTAAGGAGTGCACGGGGACAGGTGGGTCTATCTGCACTAACGGAATACCCAATTTACGGGCGAGTTCGCGATCCATAAAACTCCCAGCTGCGCCTGAATCGACTAGCGCCTTATGCTGAAGAGAGGGAAAAAACGCAGGGAAAAAAATAAACAAAAACATGTGACCAACAGGGAGCTCTGGGTGAGTTTGGTGCTTGCTCACCTAGGGTGGCCGAGGAGTGTTCCACCGACAAGCTCGACTCCCAGAGGAACTCCTCCAGCACCGGTCCGAAGTGTGTCCTCTCCATCCACAATAGGAGCAGGAGGAGCCTCCTCCTCTGGTCTCCCTACATGCAGCTCCTCCCAACTCCATCGGAGTGGGAGCGGGAGGGCTGGAAGGTGGAATTGACAAGACCCCTTCTGAACGCCCGCCGGCAGCTAGCAGGTTGTCCAATCGAATCTACATGTCTATTAGTTCATCCAGGGAGAGAGTTGTGTCCCGACAAGCTAGCTCCCAGCGGACGTCCTCCCGGAGACTGCAACGGTAATGGTCCATCAGGGCCCTGTCATTCCACCCAGCACCAGCAGCTAGGGTCCTGAACTCCAACGCGAAGTCCTGCGCGCTCCTCGTCTCCTGTCTGAGGTGGAACAGTCGCTCACCCGCCGCTTTGCCCTCTGGTGGGTGGTCGAACACAGCTCGAAAACGGCGGGTGAACTCCAGGTAGTTGTCC
>NC_034175.2:2555298-2557798 GCF_002021735.2 Oncorhynchus kisutch | reverse complement strand
TTCACTTTATATATTCACTTGATATATTGTCTACCTCACTTGCTTTGGCAATGTTAAGACATGTTTCCCATGCCAATAAAGCCCTTGAATTGAATTGAATTGAGAGGAGTAGAGGAGAGGAGAACGAGATGGGAGAGGTGCAGAGAGAGGGGAGTAGAGGAGAGGAGGACGGGACGGGAGAGGTGCAGAGAGAGGAGTAGAGGAGAGGAGGATGGGACGGGAGAGGTGCAGAGAGAGGAGTAGAGGAGAGGAGAGGAGGACGGGACGGGAGAGGTGCAGTGGGAGAGAGGAGTAGAGGAGAGGAGGACGGGACGGGAGATGTGCAGAGAGAGGAGTAGAGGAGAGGAGGACGGGACAGGAGAGATGCAGGGGGAGAGAGAGGAGTAGAAGAGAGGAGGACGGGATGGGACGGGGAGGTGCAGAGAGAGAGAGGAGTAGAGGAGAGGAGGACGGGACAGGAGAGATGCAGGGGGAGAGAGAGGAGTAGAGGAGAGGAGGACGGGACGGGAGAGTTGCAGAGAGAGGAGTAGAGGAGAGGAGAGGAGGAAGGGACGGGAGAGGTGCAGAAAGAGGGGAGTAGAGGAGAGGAGAGGAGGACGGGACGGGCGGGGTGCAGGGGGAGAGAGAGGAGTAGAGGAGAGGAGGACGGGACAGGAGAGGTGCAGGGGGAGAGAGAGGAGTAGAGGAGAGGAGGACGGGACGGGAGAGGTGCAGAGAGAGAGGAGTAGAGGAGAGGAGGATGGGACGGGAGAGGTACAGAGAGAGAGAGGAGTAGAGGTGAGAAGGTCAGGACAGGGGAGGTGCAGAGAGAGAGGAGTAGAGAGAGGTATAGAGGAGAGGAGGACGGGACGGGAGAGATGCAGCGAGAGAGGAGTAAAGGAGGACGGGACGGGAGAGGTGCAGAGTGAGAGAGGAGTAGAGGAAAGGAGGACGGGACGGGAGAGGTGCAGAGGGAGAGCGAGGAGTAGAGGAGAGGAGGACAGGAGGGGAGAGGTGAAGAGAGGGGGAGAGAGGAGGACGGGACGGGAGAGGTGCAGAAAGGGAGAGAGCGAGGAGTAGAGGAGAGGTGCAGAGAGGGGGAGAGAGAGGAGGACGGGACGGGAGAGGTGCAGAGAGGGGAGAGAGAGGAGGACGGGACGGGGAGAGGTGCAGTGGGAGAGAGGAGTAGAGGAGAGGTGCAGAGCGGGAGATATATACACATAAAGGAGAGAGACTGAAGACTGTATCCTTGTCATTGAAGAGAAATGGGAGAGAACAAACAATCAGATTAGTGCATTTCTGTAAGTGGTGTATTTAGTTTGAACCACTTGTGCTGTCAACAGCCTGAGATAACACAAACTGTCTTCTGGAAAACGGCTTCATTACTACAACAGGCCATATATTTATCTGGAGACACACACAAAACAACTACAATATAGGCCTGCTAACTACACAGAGCATGTATCCAACACAGTCACTCCTCCACTCTCCTTAACATCTAAATAACTGACAGTTTGCTACTAAAAGTGTTAAAATGCCTCCTCCAACAGCAAGAGGGAGATGGGGGGAGAGAGAGGGATCAAATGAGAGCAGAGAGGTGGGGGAGAGAGAGGGATCAAATGAGAGCAGACACAAAAGAGAGGTGGTTCGTACACTGTGTGAAAAACGAGGGAGGGAAGCAGAAATCAGAAAGAGGAGAAAAGACTGAGGGAGAGAGGAAAGAGGACAGGGGGGGGATGTATGAAAGAGGCTAAATGCATTTAGTAAACACATCTCTATGGTAACCAGGAGGTAATTTGCTTGGCGGGAGAGTGAGAGAGGCCGAGAGAGAGGGAAGGAGATGAGAGAGATGGAGAGAGAGAGGGAGGGAGATGGAGAGAGAGAAAGGAAAAACATTTACCATCACTGCTTGAGTCCAGAACTGTAATTACAGAACTGGGTGAGAGAGACAGAGGGAGAGGGGAAGGGATGAAAACTATACACCAATATAGAGCCCACAAAATGTGCTTTACTAAAGGAAACGGTGAGAAATAGGGGGAGAAAGGGGGAGAAAGAGAGAAAGGGGAGAAAGAGAGAAAGAGAGAAAGGGGAGAAAGAGAGAAGAGGGGAAAGAGAGAAAGAGAGAAAGGGGAGAAAGAGAGAAAGAGAGAAAGAGAGAAGGGGGAGAAAGGGGAGAAGGGGGGAGAAAGGGAGAAAGGGGGAGGGAGAGAGAAAGGGGGAGAAAAGAGAAAGGGGAGAAAGAGAGAAAGAGAGAAAGAGAGAAGGGGAGAAAGGGGGAGAAATGGGAGAAAGAGAGAAAGGGGAGAAAGAGAAAAGGGGAGAAAGGGGAGAAAAGGGAGAAGAGAGAGAGAGAAGGGGGAGCAAAGGGAAGAAAAGAAGAAGAAGGGGAGAAAGAGAGACAAGGGGAATGAAGGGGGAGAAAGGGGAAGAAAGAGAGAAGGGGGAGAAAGTGGGAGCCCGGGGACAAGGGGGGAGAAAGAGAGAAAGTGAGAAAGGGGAGAAAGAGAGAAAGGGAAGAAGG
>NC_034175.2:2512578-2555198 GCF_002021735.2 Oncorhynchus kisutch | reverse complement strand
GAACTAGAGCCAAAGGCAATGTACTTTAAAACTTCCGAGAGAGTAAGAAAGGGAGAAAGACGGAAAAGGGGAAGGAGAACATGAGAGAGGGCGAGAGAGAGAGAGGCAGGGAAAGTAAAGTGTGTTTTGCGTGTGGGAGGACAGGGAGCATTCTCCACATTGTGACAGAAGGATTTCATCATATCACCTCCTCTCGTTCTCTCCATTGAGGTTTGGTTCATTTTAATCTCCATGGTTACTATTTGTAACATAAATCTATGTTAGGCTTGTAGAAGAGGTAGATTATGAAGGAAATATGAAGAACAGAGAGAGAGAGAGAGAGAGGGGGGGGGGGCATTAGTGCTGTAAATGAGGGCAACAAAATGTAGGGTTATGCTTTGGGGAAGGCTTAAAACAAAATAATGAAAAACTATGCATTATTAACATCAGGTATCATCAGTATTCTTAGTAGTCTCGTGGCTAGTTAGATCATTGTGAAGTAATGTAGCTCAGTGGTCTGAGCCGCGGGGCTTCGTCTCCTAGTATCAGGAGTTTGGGCCCAGTGCCGGGCTTTTATTTCTTTTTTTGTGAGCGAGGAAGGCATATATATCTACGTTCTCAGGCCCTTTTCAAACATCTGAAATCTGTGTATTTCTAGTGACCCGGCTGGAGAGGGGGCATAACAAAGATTAGGTAGAGGGATCAGACAGAGAAGTACTGTACAGGTTAGCAAGATGGGGAGAAAACATGATCACACTGTGCGCGTCTGTTCATGGCTAGTGGCTCAGTGTGTGTGCGTGCGTGCGTGTGTGTGTGTGTGTGTGTGTGCGTGCGTGTACAGGGTAGTTGATTACAGCTCTGGCTAGTGGCGTGGTGTCAGCCTGTGTGTGTGCAGATAACAGGATTATGGCTCCCTGACATCACTGTACAACAGGAATGAAGTAAACGAGAGAGAGAGAGGAGAGAGAGAGAGTAGGAGAGAGAGAGTAGGAGAGAGAGAGAGTGAGAGAGAAGGAGAGAGAGAGAGTAGGAGAAATAGAGAGTAGGAGAGAGAGGGTAGGAGAGAGAGAGGGAGAGAGAGAGAGAGAGAGAGTAGGAGAGAGAGGGTAGGAAAGAGAGGGTAGGAGAGAGAGAGAGAGAGAGAGAAGGAGAGAGAGATGGGGAGAAGGAGAGGAGAGTAGGAGAGAGAGAGAGGGTAGGAGAGAGAGAGAGATGGAGAGAAGGAGAGAGAGAGAGAATAGGAGAGAGAGAGGATAGAGAGAGAGTAGGAGAGAGAGAGAAGGAGAGAGAGATGGGAGAAGAAAAGAGAGTAGGAGAGAGAGAGAGAGAGAGAGAGAGAGAGAGTAGGAGAGAGAGAGAAGGAGAGAGAGTAGGAGAGAGAGAGAGAGAGAGGTAGGAGAGAGAGAGAGATGGAGAGAAGGAGAGAGAGAGAGAGAGAGTAGGAGAGAGAGAGAGAGAGAGGGAGAGAGAGAGAGAGAGAGAGAGAGAGAGAGAGAGAGAGAGAGAGAGAGAGAGACCATGTATTCACCCTGCACACCCTAATTGACAACCAAACAAACCAAAACAAAGGCAGTCTTCTCATGCTTTGTTGATTTCAAAAAGCCTTTGACTCAATTTGTCATGAGGGTCTGCTATACAAACTGATGGAAAGTGGTGTTGGGGGTAAAACATACGACATTATAAAATCCATGTACACAAACAACAAGTGTGCGGTAAAAATGGGCAAAAAACACACACATTTCTTCACACAGGGTTGTGGGGTGAGACAGGGATGCAGTGTTACGTTCCCCAGATTATGTGTTGTAGTTTGTGTATTTACATGTGTTTATTTTAGGAAATGGCTTCCTGAAATCCCTCAAGCAGCTGATTGGTCGACTCCAGGGCTAATTGGAGAGCTGACCCCGCCCCCTCGTCAAGACGCAGCTGTCTACAATTACCCATTCCTTCTGAAGCTATATAAAAGCCAGTGTTCTGTTCAGGAGGGAGATCTTTTTGGAGAGAGATATTTGTTAGAGATATTTGTTAGAGATATTTGTTAGAGATATTTGTTAGAGATATTGCTGGAGGTAGGGATTGCTGAGATTGATTGTGATAGAGGTTGATTTTGCTGGGAGTATATTGCTGGAAAGTGGTATGTTCTGTGAGTTTGTTGCTCAGATAGAGCTTATTTGATGTCCTTTGTTTCTTAGTTTGTTTGTGAAATAGTTTAATATTCTGTTTCATTTGTTCCCAGGGGGGAAGGGGAAGGCACCTTGGGAGTGTTTAGGCAAGAGGCCCGCGGGCATACATATACCCGTAGCATATTCGCTGTCTAGGCACACTAGGTAAGACCTGGGCGGACCACCCCTTGTATTTTGGTTAGGGCACCAGGTGGTGCTAAATTAGGTAAGTAGTGGGTAGGCAGGTAAGATAGGAGAGGGGGGGGGCTTTGAGATGTACTTTCTTTGCTTTGGTTCCGTCCAGCCCCTTTTCCCCATATTACCGTGTAAAGGAATAAAGTCCTTGTAAACGGTACCACATTCTGCCTGTTGTCATTCATACTTGCACCTACAGTCCATACCTTTTTCGCTTCACGGAGAGTTTAGTTGTAGCAGGGTGTTGCGTTCCCTCTTCATAGAGGCGTGCGTAACATGCAGCTTAAGCCCCACCCTCTTCAACATACATATCAACGAATTGGCGCGGGCACTAGAAAAGTCTGCAGCACCCGGCCTCACCCTACTAGAATCCGAAGTCAAATGTCTGCTGTTTGCTGATCTGTTGCTTCTGTCACCAACCAAGGAGGGCCTACAGCAGCACCTAGATCTTCTGCACAGATTCTGCCAGACCTGGGCCCTGACAGTAAATCTCAGTAAGACCAAAATAATGGTGTTCCAAAAAAGGTCCAGTCACCAGGACCACAAATACAAATTCCATCTAGACACTGTTGCCCTAGAGCACACAAAAAACTATACATACCTTGGCCTAAACATCAGCGCCACAGGTAACTTCCACAAAGCTGTGAACGATCTGAGAGACAAGGCAAGAAGGGCATTCTATGCCATCATAAGGAACATACATTTCAACATACCAATTAGGATTTGGCTAAAAATACTTGAATCAGTCATAGAGCCCATTGCCCTTTATGGTTGTGAGGTCTGGGGTCCGCTCACCAACCAAGACTTCACAAAATGGGACAAACACCAAATTCTGCAAAAATATCCTCCGTGTACAACGTAGAACACCAAATAATGCATGCAGAACAGAATCAGGCCGATACCCACTAATTATCAAAATCCAGAAAAGAGCCGTTAAATTCTATAACCACCTAAAAGGAACCGATTCCCAAACCTTCCATAACAAAGCCATCACCTACAGAGAGATGAACCTGGAGAAGAGTCCCCTAAGCAAGCTGGTCCTGGGGCTCTGTTCACAAACACAAACACACCCTACAGATCCGCAGGACAGCATCACAATTAGACCCAACCAAATCATGAGAAAACAAAAAGATGATTACTTGACACATTGGAAAGAATTAACAAAAAAACAGAGCAAACTAGAATGCAATTTGGCCCTAAACAGAGAGTACACAGCGGCAGAATACCTGACCACTGTGACTGACCCAAAATTAAGGAAAGCTTTGACTATGTACAGACTCAGTGAGCATAGCCTTGCTATTGAGAAAGGCCGCCGTAGGCAGACATGGCTCTCAAGAGAAGACAGGCTATGTGCTCACTGCCCACAAAATGAGGTGGAAACTGAGCTGCACTTCCTAACCTCCTGCCCAATGTATGACCATATTAGAGAGACATATTTCCCTCAGATTACACAGATCCACAAAGAATTCGAAAACAAATCCAATTTTGATAAATTGATTGATAAACTCCCACATCTACTGGGTGAAATTCCACAGTGTGCCATCACAGCAGCAATATTTGTGACCTGTTGCCATGAGGAAAGGGCAACCAGTGAAGAACAAACACCATTGTAAATACAACCCATATTTATGCTTATTTATTTTATCTTGTGTCCTTTAGCCATTTGTACATTGTTAAAACACTGTATATATATATAATATGACATTTGTAATGTCTTTATTGTTTTGAAACTTCTGTATGTGTAATGTTTACTGTTAATTTTTATTGTTTATTTCACTTTTGTATATTATCTACCTCACTTGCTTCGGCAATGTTAACACATGTTTCCCATGCCAATAAAGCCCTTGAATTGAACTGAATTGAGAGAGAGTAGGAGAGAGAAAGAGAGAGAGAGAGAGAGAGAGAGAGAGAGAGAGAGAAATGGGGCCAAATGTGGTGATAGAGGATTTGAGTCATCTGAATTGGCTCCACTTTCCTAAACCTCTACCACCATAACATGTTACTAATCACACAACAGCAACAACAACAGACTTCAGGCTGTTTACGCTCATTATATAATCAATATCTGGCCCGTAGCTAATAGCTAACCGACTGGGACTGGGAAGATGGATATGGATCGAACACCTGAGAAAACAACAGCCCAACAGCATAATAACACAAGCAGTAGAGTGGAGCCCCCAGGACAGAAGAAGAGATGGCTGTCCAAGGACAACATGGACCACATGGACAACATCGTCTGTCTGACCAATGAAGAAGGGACTAAGGACATGTGTGGGGAACCTCTGCTGTGAAATAACCATCTGCACAATTAGAAGAATCCACATCTCTGATATGCTTCTGTAATACTGTTAAACTTTCAGTTGATGAACCTGACACGAGAGCTGAACTGCATTGGGCCAGAAAAGACCGTGAGAGAAGGAGAGAGCGAAACGGACAAAGAGGTGAGAGAAACACTAACCATCCTGATCAGGCTAGAGAAATACCCTCCTGAGTGTGCATCAGCCTGCTACTCTGTGGGTGAGAGAAACACTAACCATCCTGATCAGGCTAGAGAAATACCCTCCTGAGTGTGCATCAGCCTGCTACTCTGTGGGTGAGAGAAACACTAACCATCCTGATCAGGCTAGAGAAATACCCTCCTGAGTGTGCATCAGCCTGCTACTCTGTGGGCTTTGTTTCTGAGAAGGCTATACTCTGTTGGGGCAAATCACACACACACACACACACACACACACACACACACACACATGGTCCTCTACCTACATGCACATATTACCTCAATTACCTCGACACCGGTGCCCCCACACATTGACTCTGTACCGGTACCCCCGTATAAAGCCCCGCTATTAGTATTTACTGCACTTGAATGATTTCTTTCTTATCTCTTATTTTTTTTATAGGTGTTTTCTTAAAACTGCATTGTTGGTTAAGGGCTTGTAAGGTCTAATGTTGGTCTACCTGTTGTATTCGGCTCATGTGACAAATACAATTTGATTTGATTTGATGTTGCTGGGGGTGAGCTACAACACACAGTGAACAAATTAGCAACACCGGACCACAGAGGCATCATGGGAAATTCATGATCAGGAAGTGAGCTAATGAGACCTGGCGTCACACACACTCACACACATGTTTTGTTCTTCACACACACAGGAAGAGAGACAGGACCCTCCTAATAACACAATGTTAGCCATGTAACTGTCTACATGAGGGATGGAGCAAACACGCTAGAAGTTAGTACCATGCACACTCTCTCTCTCTCTCTCTCTCACACACACACACACACACACACACACACACACACACACACACACACACACACACACACAAACACGCGCACAAACACACAAACACACACACTCAAACACGCACAGATAATTATAGAGGCCCACCGGTGGCTCTCGCCCACGGAGGTAGAAGGTGATTAGTGTTACTACACCATCCCCTGGGGCCCACTGACAACAGAAGAATTAATACCCACAACACACACACACACATCCACTACATAAACCTAAACATAAATTAGGAAGAAGGTTACAAACAGTAACTATGGCCGGGAGAGAAGAGAGATGAGACAGGAAGAAAGTGTGATTTTTCTGGAAACTGCTTTTCGAAGCATAGCCTATCTTTGACTGTGATTACTGTGTGTGTGTGTGTGTGTGTGTGTGTGTGTGTGTGTGTGTGTGTGTGTGATAGATTACTTATCTTGCATCCGGCTGTGCTGTCTATCTTGCTGCTTGATAGACTAATATACTGTAAGCCTGCATTACAGACTGCATTACAGTCTAAAGGTGAGGTCACAGTCAATGTAGCCATGCATGATATCTAACTTGTGATGGAATTTATCCATCCACTGTAGTAAACCTAACATCTGAGGTCTGGAATTGCATTTCAAATTGCTTTCATAAAAGCAACCAGCTTTTATTGAAATCCAATCATAACATCAGATGCACAAGAATGCCATCAAAAAGAGATTGACACACACACACACACACACACACACACACACACACACACACACACACACACACACACACACACACACACACACACACACACACACACACACACACACACACACACACACACACACACACAATATAATGTGTATTCATTTCTTGACTTACTAGACGTAATCCTTTCAGCTCCCAGTGGAGCAGAGATCCTGAACCTTCACTAAACTCTGTTCTGGACGGTGTTCTTCACCTCATTGCAGGTCTTCATCTCTTCCTCATTCCTCCTTCTTGTCTGGAAGTCTATGGGTATCTGCTAGCATGCATTTGGCCTGCTTCAGAGTTACCTAGAACTTTGAACTATATTAATCAGAATTACGACTGACTTACCGGAAATAATGAAGATTAGACTCTTTGGAGTGACGATTAGGACAGTTAAATGAAATAATGAAGATTAGACTCTTTGGATTGACGATCAGTACAGTTAAATGCAGGACATGCTGGTTTGGAGTGACGATCAGTACAGTTAAATGCAGGACATGCTGGTTTGGAGTGACGATTAGTACAGTTAAATGCAGGACATGCTGGTTTGGAGTGACGATTAGTACAGTTAAATGCAGGACATGCTGGTTTGGAGTGACGATTAGTACAGTTAAATGCAGGACATGCTGGTTTGGAGTGACGATTAGTACAGTTAAATGCAGGACATGCTGGTTTGGAGTGACGATTAGTACAGTTAAATGCAGGACATGCTGGTTTGGAGTGACGATTAGTACAGTTAAATGCAGGACATGCTGGTGTGGTGACTCTCTGTAAAACCTAAAAAGGGGACTATATATATAAATGATGTTTGTTTGTTGTTTATGTTTGTAGACTATCTTTATCATTTCTGCAACTGTGTCATTTTGTCATCATAAAGAATAACCTCAGACATACACCGGAGTTTGGAATTTAAAATCTATTCAATTATTTCTAACATAGTGTGAGCCAATCCTCCATCTCCACGGCCATCCTCTGTCATCCTCTCTCAGCCCCTCAGACATTGGTCAGCCTCTCCATCTCCACAGCCATCCTCTGTCATCCTCTCTCAGCCCCTCAGACATTGGTCAGCCTCTCCATCTCCACGGCCATCCTCTGTCATCCTCTCTCAGCCCCTCAGACATTGGTCAGCCTCTCCATCTCCACAGCCATCCTCTGTCATCCTCTCTCAGCCCCTCAGACATTGGTCAGCCTCTCCATCTCCACGGCCATCCTCTGTCATCCTCTCTCAGCCCCTCAGACATTGGTCAGCCTCTCCATCTCCACGGCCATCCTCTGTCATCCTCTCTCAGCCCCTCAGACATTGGTCAGCCTCTCCATCTCCACGGCCATCCTCTGTCATCCTCTCTCAGCCCCTCAGACATTGGTCAGCCTCTCCATCTCCACAGCCATCCTCTGTCCGCCTCTCTCAGCCCCTCAGACATTGGTCAGATTTTTTATGAATGTATTTGCAAATTATGGTGGAAAATAAGTATTTGGTCACCTACAAACAATCAAGATTTCTAGCTCTCACAGACCTGTAACTTCTTCTTTAAGAGGCTCCTCATTACAGGCCTCTCTCATCTTTTTAAGTGGGAGAACTTGCACAATTGGTGGCTGACTAAATACTTTTTTGCCCCACTGTAAATATCTCCATTTGTAGCGTACTTTCAAATAATTCAATGTGGGGATTGAACTTGATTATAATAAACTATTTTTAAAGGCCAAAACGACCAACTGAAAACGATTTTGGCCCATTCTGGCGATCATCATTTACATGGTATTTCTAGGGAAGACCTGGGCCCATATCCACAAAGCATCTCAGAGTAGGAGTACTTATCTAAGATCAGTTTGAACTTTTATTTATATGGACAGATCCTAGATCAGTACTTCTCCTATGAGATACTTTGTGGATAGGGGCACAGTGTTTTTGGCACCGCTAGGTTGCTAAGCAGTAGCCAACCAGCTGAGCTCATGACTTCATGCTCCAGACCGGACATGGGTGTCTGGGGTAAGACCTAACTGAAGTACTGTAAGTCTTTTGACAGGAATGCCAGATGGCAGAGGTCTATTCGTGTTCTTTCATATCATTTTGCACTTTCTTTGCCTTCTGCTGTCCAGACTCTTAAGGGAAGAAGAGGAGAGGAAGACTTATTTGATGCACCACACCCTCAGCTAACTCAAGTCGGCGCACCTCACACCTCTAAAAAACAATGGAATGTTGACACCGCCCATGCGTTCCACTGATTGGTTTAAAGTTTCCTGGGTTCTCCCTCGCCCATGGCCCTCTCGCCCGTGCCCCTCCTAACCCAAATCACAGCGCTCCAGACAGCACCCACTGACACCTATCCACTGATTTCAACTCTAATTCGGAAAACGCTGCTATTTTAACCTAGCATTCTCATAGTTCAGCAGGTGATTATCAACAACTTGCAAGTTAACTTTAGGCATATACTCGGTAAGTTAGTGTACTTTTAAAAGTGTCTTTTTGACATAAGGAAATACGTTGTGCCGCAGCAGAATAAAGGAGGCTATCCTTTTCAGTATCAGGCAGCAACTTTACCAAACTATCTGACTTTCTTGTGTTCAACTTTTGAGGAGTCTCTCCATCGTCTGACTTTATTCACCATGCAACAACGGTTTCCACATAGGATGTACCCCGAAAGGAAGGTATTTTGGTGAATTAGTTTGAGAACGTTTGAACGGGAATATTGCGTCAATAAAGGTGATTCTACTCTGCGTTAACCGGGGCCACTAGTCTACCTGTCACCGAATTCTTTCAACCAACCACTCCCACCCGGTCTCCTCGTGCTGTCTTTCCGTGGGTCGCCTGCCTCGCCCGCTAACCGTGATGGCGTGCGGTTGGAGTCCGGGAGCTGTCACGGTTTGGAGAACTACCGTTTTCCTGCTCAACATCGCGTGCGCAGCGTCGGCCAAGAGACACGTCGTCTACTGGAACTCCACCAACACTAGGTGAGTTAAGTGTTTCTAGAACAACCAGGGAATCCTCCCCGCTGCTCTGAAGCTGGAGAGAATAGTTTAGGGATTGCTCATTTGGTAGTTTATGCATTGCTCATTTGGTAGTTTATGCATTGTTCATTTGGAACAAGTCCATGAACTTCACTCTCCCATTATCTCACGTTTCTGCATGAGTAGCCCACGTCCTTTTGCATTAGCCTACTGCACAGACAGGACAACACCATGGTGTTTATGCATATTAGTCCACTTTGAGTGAACTCGTAGCACATTGAGATTGGGCAACGTTCAACCTCCAACCCTGTGGTGTCCTAACTGAACAGTGTGATAGGTCTAACTATAACAGGACTTCTCCTTCCTACATTCATGTCAAACATCCAACCCTGTGGTGTCCTAACTGAACTGTGTGATAGGTCTAACTATAACAGGACTTCTCCTTCCTACATTCATGTCAAACATCCAACCCTGTGGTGTCCTAACTGGACTGTGTGATAGGTCTAACTATAACAGGACTTCTCCTTCCTACATTCATGTCAAACATCCAACCCTGTGGTGTCCTAACTGAACAGTGTGATAGGTCTAACTATAACAGGACTTCTCCTTCCTACATTCATGTCAAACATCCAACCCTGTGGTGTCCTAACTGAACTGTGTGATAGGTCTAACTATAACAGGACTTCTCCTTCCTACATTCATGTCAAACATCCAACCCTGTGGTGTCCTAACTGGACTGTGTGATAGGTCTAACTATAACAGGACTTCTCCTTCCTACATTCATGTCAAACATCCAACCCTGTGGTGTCCTAACTGAACAGTGTGATAGGTCTAACTATAACAGGACTTCTCCTTCCTACATTCATGTCAAACATCCAACCCTGTGGTGTCCTAACTGAACTGTGTGATAGGTCTAACTATAACAGGACTTCTCCTTCCTACATTCATGTCAAACATCCAACCCTGTGGTGTCCTAACTGGACTGTGTAATAGGTCTAACTATAACAGGACTTCTCCTTCCTACATTCATGTCAAACATCCAACCCTGTGGTGTCCTAACTGAACTGTGTGATAGGTCTAACTATAACAGGACTTCTCCTTCCTACATTCATGTCAAACATCCAACCCTGCTTTTACTTGTATTGACATGCTCACCTGCACAGTTATGCAAGAACTAACCTTTCAAACAGTGATGGCTGCCCATGCAGGTCAACAGGCATGAGTCAAGTTGTGCTGACAGCTTCTCCAACCCACCCACATTACCCAGTCTTTACTAATGCATAACCCACCGCTCGTCTTCATCATACCCTGGTGAAGACAGCCTGGCTGTTGAAACATTGGTAATAAATGACTGCATCTGAAGCTCCTAGAGTGTGCAGCACTTTCTTTTTAGAGGCAAAGCAATAGACCTAGTTTGAATGAATACTTTACAGATGTATTCTTCCCTCCTTCCTTCATTGAGGTAATGATCACTGTGTTAGTTGAGGTAATGATTACTGCTCTGACATGACTGTGTTAGTTAATGATCCCTGCTCTGACATGACTGTGTTAGTTGAGGTAATGATCCCTGCTCTGACATGACTGTGTTAGTTGAGGTAATGATCACTGTGTTGAGGTAATGATCACTGCTCTGACATGACTGTGTTTGTTGAGGTAATGATCCCTGCTCTGACATGACTGTGTTAGTTGAGGTAATGATCACTGTTGAGGTAATGATCACTGCTCTGACATGACTGTGTTAGTTGAGGTAATGCTCCCTGCTCTGACATGACTGTGTTAGTTGAGGTAATGATCCCTGCTCTGACATGACTGTGTTAGTTGAGGTAATGATCACTGCTCTGACATGACTGTGTTAGTTGAGGTAATGCTCCCTGCTCTGACATGACTGTGTTAGTTGAGGTAATGATCCCTGCTCTGACATGACTGTGTTAGTTGAGGTAATGATCACTGCTCTGACATGACTGTTTGTTCTGTAGTGGAAATCCTTGCGTTCACTTGTCTAGCCATGTTGTGGTAGTGATTTATATGTAGGAAGCATTCAAACAGGGTCCTAGATACTGAACTATTCTGCTGACAGGTGTGTTTGACTCCAAACCACTGCCTTGTGTAAGTGTTTAGTTGGTAATGGGAGTGTGCTGTGTGGTTTTGTATAGTGTGTGTAATGAGTTGATTGGGGTCAGTAGTCAGGCAGAGAGAGGTTCACCTGCAGATCCAGGTGTTACCAAGCAGCTAATTGAAGACTAGAGCTGTGGAAGCTGCACCACCTCTGGTTTCCTATATCTTACTAACCAACTGTCCGGCCAGACAGGTAGGTAGGGGCCCCAGCAACATACAGGGCTTTGTTCATCAATCACTGATCTGATTGGCCTGAAAGGGATACTTCAGAATTTGTACAATTTATAATGTATCTGCATCCAGTATTAAGGAGGTTGGAGGTAGTTTCATGAGCCAATGCTGAAATTAACGCTAGTTAGCAACTTCATTCAAAC
Source organism: Oncorhynchus kisutch (assembly GCF_002021735.2). Lineage (NCBI taxonomy): Eukaryota > Metazoa > Chordata > Actinopteri > Salmoniformes > Salmonidae > Oncorhynchus > Oncorhynchus kisutch. Next base: position 2,543,435 of record NC_034175.2, on the reverse strand, counting down.
TGCACATAGAGACAAGTTGTATCCAGGAGATCATCTGACTCTGGGGAAGTAGATAAAGGGCCTCATTAGGTTTGGGCGGTACACAATGTACTGGGGTATTTGGAAATAGTTTTTCAATACATTTGAATATTTGTAGCTAATTGAAGTAAATACCTGCAGTCAACATGTGCAATATGTTAGGAGATAAAGCAGATGGCTTTCTTCATTTCACCGTTCTTCATTATTTCCCATTATAAAGGTTACCGTAGTTCCCCAGAACAGTTGAGCCAGTCAGGTGTTTGTTAACAGCACAACAGGAGAAACCGGGAGCAGGTGTATCCAGCTGTCTATTGACAGGCGTTGTGTTTTATATTGAAAGTCAAGTGTTTTTCTGATTCCAAAGATCAGGGGCGAGCAAGTATTGTTTTCCTTCGCAAATGTTTTTATTGGTGCAACACATTTGTCAGGAGTGCAACGCTCTTCGGCTGGCAGCCGCACAAGGAAATTAGCTTACTATGAAAAAGTGAGGTATTTAAAAAAAAAAAACATTCATGGCCATCACATTTCTAATGTTTATCATAGAAAGAATGTAGCAACATTTGCTAATGTTTTGCTTAAAGTTAATCTTGCATTTGACCAGGAAGTAGGCTACCGGAGAAAAGCAGCTAAGTCTGAGTGCTGTCTGCTGATAGAAGGCCTGTTTGTGAATTCTCATCCGAGTGGAGGAGTGCAACTGATGCTGAGCAGAAATTAGAATAAGAATCATTTTAGATCTGCGTTCATAAAATGCTGCAAGATATTATTTTATGCGTTTTATCTTTTTGTTGTTGTGGTGAAAAACGCAGAAAACACAACCCCTAAGTTGAACTTGCTAGTTATCTAAGTAAGTGGCTGAATTAAGGAGGAGACGGGGCATCATTCTCTTGTAAATGTCCAAACTCACCAACATTTATATTTGTTAGCGCTTACCAATATATGTATATCCTGATGAGCTGGATTGCCTGTCTTTGCATATATTTAGCTAACAGCTTCCATGGAAATTAGCTATTACTTGTGCTAATTTAGTCAGTATTCTGGTAATAGATGCCCAATGGGCTTTTTTCCCCCTTTGTGGCGCCCCCTTGTGTACTTAGCCAGTAATAGCGTAAATCCCTGGATGAGAGAAGGACGCAATGACGTTATGAAAATCTGGATACCGCCCAAACCTAGGCCTCATTGCCAAAATCCCAAAGTATCCCTTAAACCTAACCTAAATATTTTAACGTGGAGGGCACTTCCAAATGTTCTAAAATGCATACTTCCTCCCTTCCCTGAGGAAATCTGACCTGCAGGTATGTGATTGGATGACTGTTTTCACCAATTAAATATAAATTCCTCAAGGAATGAAGGAAGAGTTTTATAACTATTTGGAACGGGGCCCTGGAATTGTGAACCACCTAAAATTGCTTGGGAAACACCGCTGCACCTCTCTCTCTCTCAGGGGAAGCTGGAAGGGTCACACTCTGTGGCAAGGAAAACACTTTCTGCTGCACCACCACCCAATCAGAAACCCATCAGTGTGTCTGTGATACTGCACCCAGGACAGGGTCCCCAGGGGCCAGAGTGTGTGTGTTGTTGCTCTCATGCCCACTCTCCTGCACCTTCCTCTTCTCCCTCCTCCTTCTCTCCCCTGCCCTCTCCTCTCTCTCTCTCTGTCCAGAGCAGGATATTGGCTGTGTGATTAGTTTAGGTTCAGCCATTTTCCCTGAGCTGCTGTTGAGAAGCTATAGGCCATCCCAAGGCCCATAAACCTGGCCAAGCGACCACTGCCTCCCTCTGTCTCTGCAATATACCACACCACAGTGCTCTCTTAACCACATATCTAGGATCAGCTCACCCTCCCCAAACCCGATCCTTAACCATTAAGGCTGAACAACAAAACTGACCCGATATCAGTGTCTAGTGGCGTCATCCTACTGCAGTGAGGGTCTAGTGGAGGACTGAGAGGGGCGACAGCTGACATTTAACATTAACACCAGACTCCTACAGTCACAACACACAGTAGGCTGCTGTTAATATAGATGATTTAGGACCCTGGCTCGTCACCTTTTCCCATAGAAATCTGGATTTATAGTTTTAATGAAGTAGAAGCAGTGATGTGTGAACAGGGGTTTATAAAGTCAGCCATCTAGTTGGAACAAAGACTATAGCCTGACTGTTGTAATGTATTACTGCTGCACAATTAGCTAGCAGACTCATGTACTGCACTTTATAAAATGTTCATGAATATGTATTAATAAACTAATATACATAGTATGTCTTAATAAATGACTATTCACATTTATTAACAATTAAAAACGTGTCATTTTAAGCATTACACACATTTATATGCAATAAGAGTAATTGCTTAGTAATTGAACGTTATTAAAAAAGTGATTAAAGAAGTGATTAAAGTTATTGAAGTGTATCTGGCTCTAGTTTAAATCAAAGCAGGAGACTTAGAAATGTAGAATTATTTTGTTATCATTTTATATCCTGAATGATTGTTTTCTACAGGAGCTGTCTCATTCTCGATCTCTGTGGTACTTCCTGGTTTAAATAAAGGTGAAATAAAACCACAGTTAAAAACCGAAGTGAATTTAGTGGTGAGTGCGTAGCTACAGTATAGTATGCAGCGTTCTGTCCCAGTGTGTAGCAGGTTGGGGCTAGTTCTCTGCTGTGGATTTAGACTCCACTCATGGGATTTGGTTTACCTTGAAGAATCTGTGGCTCCAAACTAGTTTACCACGTAGGTGACCATGCATGTCTGTACATAGGCCTGGCCTCTACTCGTTCTGCCACATGCTTAGTTCTGCCATTTTGGTTTTCATACACCAAACAGAGACAGCGATATGGAGTATCTGCTCCTTTATCCCCTGTTCTCGGTTCGCTCACCCTCTCCTCCTTTACACACGCTAACAACCTTCAGTCCTCCTCCTTGACACACCCCTCTCTGTCCTCCAGGGGCGACAGCTTACATTGAAAACTAGTAGTGTATTTGTGGTTTGATATTTCAGACTTGATTTTCCCTTCCCTTATGAGAAATGTACAACCCCTATGAATATGTCCATTTAATTATAATTCACATTTCCTGTTGCAGGATTTTCCCTCAACAAGTTTGGACACTTACTGTATATCTAAGGAGTACCAGTTCACCTGCAGCAGAAGGTATTAGATTAGTATTTATGTTGGTTTCTTTATTGAAAATGCATTTGATTATTTTACAGCACCTCTGTGTAATATTCATCTGGGTTTATGTACTGTACTGTAGACACTGAATGGAAAGCTGACAGTGTCTGTGTAATATTCATCATGTACCTGGGTTCATGTACTGTACTGTAGACACTGAATGGAAAGCTGACAGTGTCTGTGTAATATTCATCATGTACCTGGGTTCATGTACTGTACTGTAGACACTGAATGGAAAGCTGACAGTGTCTGTAATATTCATCATGTACCTGGGTTCATGTACTGTACTGTAGACACTGAATGGAAAGCTGACAGTGTCTGTAATATTCATCTGGGTTCATGTACTGTAGACACTGAATGGACAGCTGACAGTGTCTGTAATATTCATCATATTCATTCATGTACTGTACTGTAGACACTGAATGGATAGCTGACAGTGTCTGTAATATTCATCTGGGTTCATGTACTGTACTGTAGACACTGAATGGAAAGCTGAGTCTGTAATATTCATCATGTACCTGGGTTCATGTACTGTAGACACTGAATGGAAAGCTGACAGTGTCTGTGTAATTGGGCCTAATCAGGGGAGTTATGATTGCACCAGTAGACTTGTTTCTCTCTCATATTCCTGTGCGTTTCTCTTTACTCTCTCTCCTGTGTGTGTGTCCGTCCGTCGGTCCGTCCGTTGTGTGTCTAGCTCAGTGATAATCTCAGTCCTCCCCTGGTAAATGATTAACTTGAAGAAGCTGTGAACTATAATCAACAAGACTAAAGTGTGGTAATTACCACTCTATTCCCTGTCCCTTCACCTCTTTCTCTCCCTCTCCTATCTGTGTTGATGATGCTCATGCGTTGTCTTGCCTGACGTAGTAAACATTGTGCTTTTATGTTGTGTGTTTGTGTGTGTACCAGGAGGCAGTCTGACTCTGTAGTTGTGTACAAAACAATGTGTTGCAGTAATTCCAGTCATTTGTCGCAGGCTGAAACAATGTTTCGGCCCATTGTGCTGCACTAAAGTTAATTTCAGTAGAACAATGACTCTGTCAGGGTGTGTGTCCTAGTCTGTGAACTTGTTTCTTGGGTGCATGTGTTCAGGGTTGTGTGTGTTTCCGTCACCAGAGCAGGGCTGAGATACAACCCATTACGGGAAAGACCAACACTCAGTCACAGGACTCCGTCACAGGAAGTCTCTCCTTGAAGCTTTCAAAACAGGACACACTCTCTTAAAACAGAAACATTTCATAAAGGGTTATTTTCTATGTTTTCCATTTCCAATAAAGTAGTGAGATACTCTAGCACATGGCAGACAAAATGGTTTGTTTTTCAACAAGCAAGGACCTTTCTCCCTGCATGTGAACGTCCTCCTACTGAGAACTGATAATCAAAGGCCTAACTGGGAGTACCAACCCCATGTCTCAGACAGTGATAAGGAAAGGCCTAACGGGGAGGACCAACCCCAGGTCTCAGACAGTGATAAGCAAAGGCCTAACTGGGAGGACCAACCCCAGGTCTCAGACAGTGATCAGGAAAGGCCTAACTGGGAGGACCAACCCCAGGTCTCAGACAGTGATCAGGAAAGGCCTAACTGGGAGGAAAACCCCAGGTCTCAGACAGTGATCAGGAAAGGCCTAACTGGGAGGACCAACCCCAGGTCTCAGACAGTGATAAGGAAAGGCCTAACTGGGAGGACCAACCCCAGGTCTCAGACAGTGATAAGGAAAGGCCTAACTGGGAGGACCAACCCCAGGTCTCAGACAGTGATCAGGAAAGGCCTAACTGGGAGGACCAACCCCAGGTCTCAGACAGTGATAAGGAAAGGCCTAACTGGGAGGACCAACCCCAGGTCTCAGACAGTGATAAGCAAAGGCCTAACTGGGAGGACCAACCCCAGGTCTCAGACAGTGATCAGGAAAGGCCTAACTGGGAGGACCAACCCCAGGTCTCAGACAGTGATCAGGAAAGGCCTAACTGGGAGGAAAACCCCAGGTCTCAGACAGTGATAAGGAAAGGCCTAACTGGGAGGACCAACCCCAGGTCTCAGACAGTGATAAGGAAAGGCCTAACTGGGAGGACCAACCCCAGGTCTCAGACAGTGATAAGGAAAGGCCTAACTGGGAGGACCAACCCCAGGTCTCACACAGTGATAAGGAAAGGCCTAACTGGGAGGACCAACCCCAGGTCTCACACAGTGATAAGGAAAGGCCTAACTGGGAGGACCAACCCCAGGTCTCAGACAGTGATCAGGAAAGGCCTAACTGGGAGGACCAACCCCAGGTCTCAGACAGTGATCAGGAAAGGCCTAACTGGGAGGACCAACCCCAGGTCTCAGACAGTGATCAGGAAAGGCCTAACTGGGAGGAAAACCCCAGGTCTCAGACAGTGATAAGGAAAGGCCTAACTGGGAGGACCAACCCCAGGTCTCAGACAGTGATAAGGAAAGGCCTAATGGGAGGACCAACCCCAGGTCTCAGACAGTGATAAGGAAAGGCCTAACTGGGAGGACCAACCCCAGGTCTCAGACAGTGATAAGGAAAGGCCTAACTGGGAGGACCAACCCCAGGTCTCAGACAGTGATAAGGAAAGGCCTAACTGGGAGGACCAACCCCAGGTCTCAGACAGTGATAAGGAAAGGCCTAACTGGGAGGACCAACCCCAGGTCTCAGACAGTGATAAGGAAAGGCCTAACTGGGAGGACCAACCCCAGGTCTCAGACAGTGATAAGGAAAGGCCTAACTGGGAGGACCAACCCCAGGTCTCAGACAGTGATAAGGAAAGGCCTAACTGGGAGGACCAACCCCAGGTCTCACACAGTGATAAGGAAAGGCCTAACTGGGAGGACCAACCCCAGGTCTCAGACAGTGATAAGGAAAGGCCTAACTGGGAGGACCAACCCCAGGTCTCAGACAGTGATAAGGAAAGGCCTAACTGGGAGGACCAACCCCAGGTCTCAGACAGTGATAAGGAAAGGCCTAACTGGGAGGACCAACCCCAGGTCTCAGACAGTGATAAGGAAAGGCCTAACTGGGAGGACCAACCCCAGGTCTCAGACAGTGATAAGGAAAGGCCTAACTGGGAGGACCAACCCCAGGTCTCAGACAGTGATAAGGAAAGGCCTAACTGGGAGGACCAACCCCAGGTCTCAGACAGTGATAAGGAAAGGCCTAACTGCTCTATGACAGAGTATAATATAAATGGGTCGTTTTGTTTCAACTTGTAGTTAATTTAGGTATGACAAAGTGTCAGAGGGTGTGTTTTTGGAGGGAGGGTGTAGACCAGAGACTTGTATTGTACTGTGACTGCCATGTCTGCCTGTCTGTAAACATTACCCTACCTGGCCTCAATTTGTAAATCATTCTAACAAATCCATTCAAATGTGAATTTTTGTATTGAATTGGAGCACCGTCGAGGGGTGTATGTATGTGTGTGTGTGTGTGTGTGTGTAATCCACAGTACTGTGAGGAGCCAGCCGGCGAGAGACTGCAGTATTACCCCTCTGAATGAAATCTTAGGTAAACGAGCTGCCAAACAGAACATATAAACCTGCAGCAAGAAATTGAGGTGGATAAACACACACACTGTTGTAAATGAGTTATTTTCGGTGGAGAGGGTGAGAGAGAGGCCTTGCACTCTGTCTGTATCAGCCTCTCAGATAGTCATGGTGCTGAGTGCATTTACAGAGCGGCTAGAATACCTCTGGTCAAGGTATTTAGGAAATATCGATACCAATTTAAATGATAGATATAATCACTGACTCCTTGCCTTATCGCTGGACTACATATGGACCCAAACCGGCCCCAGACCTCTTTCCATATCTCGCCATTTCTCTCTGTGGATAATCATTATTGATTTTATTTAGTGCATCTAATATTGACTGTAGAGTGAATGTCTTAGTGTCCTGAAAAGGCTGTTGTCCAGGGACAGATGAAGTTTGGATAGCAGGTCTGTCGGCATGGGACACTCAAGCGGCTTCTGTTCGGCACAAAATGGCTGCCATGTGACTTGGAGGATCAGGATGACGCAGACCAGCAGCAGTGTGTGGGAATCATCTTGTATGCATTAAACATCAACAAAGCAATCTTTAAGAAATTGCGTTGTTTTGTAGAACCATATATTACAGAGTTTTCACTTGATCATCAAATCTGGAACTCCAAAATGGTCCTGCATATAATGGAATATGAATGTTGGAAGTTTTCAAAAGATTCTGTTTGTCTGTTTGACTTAAATGGTTAACACTGTCTCAACTCCCTCTGCTTTACCACTGTGTTCTGCTTCATCACACACACACACACACACACACACACACACACACACACACACACACACACACACACACACTCATATCAGAAGCCTTGCCAAGAGGCAGCCAGGGAATTCCCTGCTATAGAAAAATTGAATTAGTATTAACCGAGGAGGATGAGGTACAGGGAGAAGCAGAGGAACCTAGATTATAGAACAGTACAGGAGCCTACAAGGCATTTGACACAAATCCTGTGTTTCACATGACAGCTGTTAGTGTGTTTGGTCCCAAGTTGTCAGGTTCATTGAAGTTGTGGAATATCTCTTGAGCTTGGAATTGCCATTTTCCTGTCTCATGAGCAAATTGGCATAGCTCATATGATCGTCAATGCTGGTGGTTGTTATGACTACAGAGATTGTTTTATCAGTATTATCTGATATGCGTAAATGTTTTTTTTCGCTCTGACCAGATTACACTTTGTTTGGACAAATCCTCACCAAAATGTGTCGGTATGATTGATATATTAACCTTCTATATGCTTCTCTAATACAAGTCCACTGACATGCAGGTGCGTTGGAGTAGTCTATAGAATTTATTTTGAAAGAGGAACACATTTCTGTACTGTTTGCTTGCAAAGTTCCCCTGTTTTATTAAATGTTTTGGTGTTCTGACATTTTTCCAAGATGTCATGTGAATTCCACAGTAATCTTCGTATCATGTATTGCAGTTTATTGGTGTATATGGGTGTAGCACACACTGCATGAGTACCCGGATGTTGCTTTCACATTCATTCATGTTTCATGTAAGTAATATTGAAAACCCCTCCCACGTCATAAACCAAGCTCAATGACGGCTATAGAACACCCTTTCCATCCACCTGCAGGTCTGTAGTATCACTCCATCTCAAACCATACTGTCTCCATCAACCTGCAGGTCTGTAGTATCACTCACTCTCAAACCATACTGTCTCCATCCACATGCAGGTCTGTAGTATCACTCCATCTCAAACCATACTGTCTCCATCAACCTGCAGGTCTGTAGTATCACTCCATCTCAAACCATACTGTCTCCATCCACATGCAGGTCTGTAGTATCACTCCATCTCAAACCATACTGTCTCCATCCACATGCAGGTCTGTAGTATCACTCCATCTCAAACCATACTGTCTCCATCCACCTGTAGGTCTGTAGTATCACTCCATCTCAAACCATACTGTCTCCATCCACATGCAGGTCTGTAGTATCACTCCATCTCAAACCATACTGTCTCCATCAACCTGCAGGTCTGTAGTATCACTCACTCTCAAACCATACTGTCTCCATCCACATGCAGGTCTGTAGTATCACTCCATCTCAAACCATACTGTCTCCATCAACCTGCAGGTCTGTAGTATCACTCCATCTCAAACCATACTGTCTCCATCCACATGCAGGTCTGTAGTATCACTCCATCTCAAACCATACTGTCTCCATCCACATGCAGGTCTGTAGTATCACTCCATCTCAAACCATACTGTCTCCATCCACCTGTAGGTCTGTAGTATCACTCCATCTCAAACCATACTGTCTCCATCCACATGCAGGTCTGTAGTATCACTCCATCTCAAACCATACTGTCTCCATCCACATGCAGGTCTGTAGTATCACTCCATCTCAAACCATACTGTCTCCATCCACCTGCAGGTCTGTAGTATCACTCCATCTCAAACCATACTGTCTCCATCCACATGCAGGTCTGTAGTATCACTCCATCTCAAACCATACTGTCTCCATCCACCTGTAGGTCTGTAGTATCACTCCATCTCAAACCATACTGTCTCCATCCACATGCAATGGACAGAAATACATTCAATATATACATTCAAACCAACTGTGACATTGGAGCTGGAAAACATATGAAAGTGAATTGCCTGTGATCTTTATTGGGCTGACAACCTGTCTGTCTGCTTCTAGATTGTAGGTTTTATCTATCCAGGTACTAGGCTTGTCCCCTGTGTACTACTGTGTTACTCTGTACAGTAGAGTGTAGGTCAGTGGACTACTGTGTTACTCTGTACAGTAGAGAGTAGGTCAGTGGACTACTGTGTTACTCTGTACAGTAGAGTGTAGGTCAGTGGACTACTGTGTTACTCTGTACAGTAGAGTGTAGGTCAGTGGACTACTGTGTTACTCTGTACAGTAGAGTGTAGGTCAGTGGACTACTGTGTTACTCTGTACAGTAGAGTGTAGGTCAGTGGACTACTGTGTTACTCTGTACAGTAGAGTGTAGGTCAGTGGACTACTGTGTTACTCTGTACAGTAGAGTGTAGGTCAGTGGACTAGTGTGTTACTCTGTACAGTAGAGTGTAGGTCAGTGGACTAGTGTGTTACTCTGTACAGTAGAGTGTAGGTCAGTGGACTAGTGTGTTACTCTGTACAGTAGAGTAGGTCAGTGGAGAGGCAGGGTGGACTAGTGTGTTATTCTGTACAGTAGAGTGTAGGTCAGTGGAGAGGCAGGGTGGACTAGTGTGTTACTCTGTACAGTAGAGTGTAGGTCAGTGGAGAGGCAGGGTGGACTAGTGTGTTACTCTGTACAGTAGAGTGTAGGTCAGTGGACTACTGTGTTACTCTGTACAGTAGAGTGTAGGTCAGTGGACTAGTGTGTTACTCTGTACAGTAGAGTAGGTCAGTGGAGAGGCAGGGTGGACTAGTGTGTTATTCTGTACAGTAGAGTGTAGATCAGTGGAGAGGTAGGGTGGACTAGTGTGTTACTCTGTACAGTAGAGTGTAGGTCAGTGGAGAGGCAGGGTGGACTACTGTGTTACTCTGTACAGTAGAGTGTAGGTCAGTGGAGAGGCAGGGTGGACTAGTGTGTTACTCTGTACAGTAGAGTGTAGGTCAGTGGACTACTGTGTTACTCTGTACAGTAGAGTGTAGGTCAGTGGACTAGTGTGTTACTCTGTACAGTAGAGTAGGTCAGTGGAGAGGCAGGGTGGACTAGTGTGTTACTCTGTACAGTAGAGTGTAGGTCAGTGGAGAGGCAGGGTGGACTAGTGTGTTACTCTGTACAGTAGAGTGTAGGTCAGTGGACTACTGTGTTACTCTGTACAGTAGAGTGTAGGTCAGTGGACTACTGTGTTACTCTGTACAGTAGAGAGTAGGTCAGTGGACTACTGTGTTACTCTGTACAGTAGAGTGTAGGTCAGTGGACTACTGTGTTACTCTGTACAGTAGAGTGTAGGTCAGTGGACTACTGTGTTACTCTGTACAGTAGAGTGTAGGTCAGTGGACTACTGTGTTACTCTGTACAGTAGAGTGTAGGTCAGTGGACTACTGTGTTACTCTGTACAGTAGAGTGTAGGTCAGTGGACTACTGTGTTACTCTGTACAGTAGAGTGTAGGTCAGTGGACTAGTGTGTTACTCTGTACAGTAGAGTGTAGGTCAGTGGACTAGTGTGTTACTCTGTACAGTAGAGTGTAGGTCAGTGGACTAGTGTGTTACTCTGTACAGTAGAGTAGGTCAGTGGAGAGGCAGGGTGGACTAGTGTGTTATTCTGTACAGTAGAGTGTAGGTCAGTGGAGAGGCAGGGTGGACTAGTGTGTTACTCTGTACAGTAGAGTGTAGGTCAGTGGAGAGGCAGGGTGGACTAGTGTGTTACTCTGTACAGTAGAGTGTAGGTCAGTGGACTACTGTGTTACTCTGTACAGTAGAGTGTAGGTCAGTGGACTAGTGTGTTACTCTGTACAGTAGAGTAGGTCAGTGGAGAGGCAGGGTGGACTAGTGTGTTATTCTGTACAGTAGAGTGTAGATCAGTGGAGAGGTAGGGTGGACTAGTGTGTTACTCTGTACAGTAGAGTGTAGGTCAGTGGAGAGGCAGGGTGGACTACTGTGTTACTCTGTACAGTAGAGTGTAGGTCAGTGGAGAGGCAGGGTGGACTAGTGTGTTACTCTGTACAGTAGAGTGTAGGTCAGTGGACTACTGTGTTACTCTGTACAGTAGAGTGTAGGTCAGTGGACTAGTGTGTTACTCTGTACAGTAGAGTAGGTCAGTGGAGAGGCAGGGTGGACTAGTGTGTTACTCTGTACAGTAGAGTGTAGGTCAGTGGAGAGGCAGGGTGGACTAGTGTGTTACTCTGTACAGTAGAGTGTAGGTCAGTGGACTACTGTGTTACTCTGTACAGTAGAGTGTAGGTCAGTGGACTAGTGTGTTACTCTGTACAGTAGAGTAGGTCAGTGGAGAGGCAGGGTGGACTAGTGTGTTACTCTGTACAGTAGAGTGTAGGTCAGTGGAGAGGCAGGGTGGACTACTGTGTTACTCTGTACAGTAGAGTGTAGGTCAGTGGAGAGGCAGGGTGGACTAGTGTGTTACTCTGTACAGTAGAGTGTAGGTCAGTGGAGAGGCAGGGTGGACTAGTGTGTTACTCTGTACAGTAGAGTGTAGGTCAGTGGACTACTGTGTTACTCTGTACAGTAGAGTGTAGGTCAGTGGACTACTGTGTTACTCTGTACAGTAGAGTGTAGGTCAGTGGACTAGTGTGTTACTCTGTACAGTAGAGTAGGTCAGTGGAGAGGCAGGGTGGACTACTGTGTTACTCTGTACAGTAGAGTGTAGGTCAGTGGAGAGGCAGGGTGGACTAGTGTGTTACTCTGTACAGTAGAGTGTAGGTCAGTGGAGAGGCAGGGTGGACTAGTGTGTTACTCTGTACAGTAGAGTGTAGGTCAGTGGACTACTGTGTTACTCTGTACAGTAGAGTGTAGGTCAGTGGACTACTGTGTTACTCTGTACAGTAGAGTGTAGGTCAGTGGACTAGTGTGTTACTCTGTACAGTAGAGTAGGTCAGTGGAGAGGCAGGGTGGACTAGTGTGTTATTCTGTACAGTAGAGTGTAGATCAGTGGAGAGGTAGGGTGGACTAGTGTGTTACTCTGTACAGTAGAGTGTAGGTCAGTGGAGAGGCAGGGTGGACTACTGTGTTACTCTGTACAGTAGAGTGTAGGTCAGTGGAGAGGCAGGGTGGACTAGTGTGTTACTCTGTACAGTAGAGTGTAGGTCAGTGGAGAGGCAGGGTGGACTAGTGTGTTACTCTGTACAGTAGAGTGTAGGTCAGTGGAGAGGCAGGGTGGACTAGTGTGTTACTCTGTACAGTAGAGTGTAGGTCAGTGGAGAGGCAGGGTGGACTACTGTGTTACTCTGTACAGTAGAGTGTAGGTCAGTGGAGAGGTAGGGTGGACTAGTGTGTTACTCTGTACAGTAGAGTGTAGGTCAGTGGACTACTGTGTTACTCTGTACAGTAGAGTGTAGGTCAGTGGAGAGGCAGGGTGGACTAGTGTGTTACTCTGTACAGTAGAGTGTAGGTCAGTGGACGTATGGTTGTGTACTGTAGTCAGGTTGACTAGTGCGTTACTCTGTACAGTAGAGTGTAGGTTAGTAGACGTATGGTTGTGTACTGTAGTCAGGTTGTTGAGACGTATGGTTATGTACTGTAGTCAGGTTGTTGAGACGTATGGTTGTGTAATGTAGTCAGGTTGTTGAGACGTATGGTTATGTACTGTAGTCAGGTTGTTGAGACGTATGGTTGTGTACTGTAGTCAGGTTGTTGAGACGTATGGTTGTGTACTGTAGTCAGGTTGTTGAGACGTATGGTTATGTACTGTAGTCAGGTTGTTGAGACGTATGGTTGTGTACTGTAGTCAGGAGGTTGAGACGTATGGTTATGTAATGTAGTCAGGAGGTTGTTGAGACGTATGGTTGTGTACTGTAGTCAGGAGGTTGAGACGTATGGTTATGTAATGTAGTCAGGTTGTTGAGATGTATGGTTGTGTAATGTAGTCAGGTTGTTGAGACGTATGGTTGTGTACTGTAGTCAGATTGTTGAGACGTATGGTTGTGTAATGTAGTCAGGTTGTTGAGACGTATGGTTGTGTACTGTAGTCAGGAGGTTGAGACGTATGGTTATGTAATGTAGTCAGGTTGTTGAGATGTATGGTTGTGTAATGTAGTCAGGTTGTTGAGATGTATGGTTGTGTAATGTAGTCAGGTTGTTGAGACGTATGGTTGTGTACTGTAGTCAGATTGTTGAGACGTATGGTTGTGTAATGTAGTCAGATTGTTGAGACGTATGGTTGTGTACTGTAGTCAGGTTGTTGAGACGTATGGTTATGTAATGTAGTCAGGTTGTTGAGACGTATGGTATGAATGTTGTAGCTACTCCTGAATTTTACTGGATGATTTTAACATGATATTAGTTGTAACCTGCTACAGTAATATTGTATCATCTCAGTAGTTTAGAAATGCCTCTCTGTAGTATCACAAGCTACTTTCCTACCTCCCCTGAGAGATCAGGAAAACACACACACCAGCCCCCAGAGATGGTGAAAACAGTAGACCTGTGCCAGTGGACGAGGGGGGGGGGGGGGGGGGGGGGGGGGGGGGGGGGGGGGGGGGGGGAGAAAGAGTGTGTTAGGAAGGAAGGCAGAGAAAGATGCAACAGATTTTAACTCTCCAACGGCAGGGCCTTCTCTAGGGATGGAGCGAGAGAGGGAACGTGGGAGAGGAGGAGCGAGGGAAGAAAGGATGTCAGCAGGTATTACTATCACTGTCAGGAGGTAGTGTGAGGAGAGGACCCACACACACACACATACATTCACCGGCCAATACACATACGCTGTATATACACTGCTCAAAAAAATAAAGTGAACACTAAAATAACACATCCTAGATCTGAATGAATGAAATATTCTTATTAAATACTTTTTTCTTTACATAGTTGAATGTGCTGACAACAAAAGCACACGCATTATCCATGGAAATCAAATTCATCAACCCATGGAGGTCTGGATTTGGAGTCACACTCAAAATTAAGGTGGAAAACCACACTACAGGCTGATCCAACTTTGATGTAATGTCCTTAAAACAAGTAAAAATGTGGCTCAGTAGTGTGTGTGGCCTCCACGTGCCTGTATGACCTCCCTACAACGCCTGGAAATGCTCCTGATGAGGTGGCGGATGGTCTCCTGAGGGATCTCCTCCCAGACCTGGACTAAAGCATCCGCCAACTCCTGGACAGTCTGTGGTGCAACGTGGCGTTGGTGGATGGAGCGGACATGATGTCCCAGATGTGCTCAATTGGATTCAGGTCTGGGGAACGGGCGGACCAGTCCATAGCATCAATGCCTTCCTCTTGCAGGAACTGCTGACACACTCCAGCCACATGAGGTCTAGCATTGTCTTGCATTAGGAGGAACCCAGGGCCAGCCGCACCAGCATATGGTCTCACAAGGGGTCTGAGGATCTCATCTCGGTACCTAATGGCAGTCAGCCTACCTCTGGCGAGCACATGGAGGGCTGTGCGGCCCCCCCCAAAGAAATGCCACCCCACACCATGACTGACCCACCGCCAAACCGGTCATGCTGGAGGATGTTGCAGGCAGCAGAACGTTCTCCACGGCGTCTCCAGACTCTGTCACGTCTGTCACATGTGCTCAGTGTGAACCTGCTTTCATCTGTGAAGAGCACAGGGCGCCAGTGGCGAATTTGCCAATCTTGGTGTTCTCTGGCAGATGCCAAACGTCCTGCACGGTGTTGGGCTGTAAGCACAACCCCCACCTGTGGACGTCGGGCCCTCATACCACCCTCATGGAGTCTGTTTCTGACATTTTGAGCAGACACAAGCACATTTGTGGCCTGCTGGAGGTCATTTTGCTGGGGTCTGGCAGTGCTCCTCCTGCTCCTGCCTTGGACAAAGGCGGAGGTAGCGGTCCTGCTGCTGGGTTGTTGCCCTCCTACGGCCTCCTCCACGTCTCCTGATGTCCTGTCTCCTGGTAGCGCCTCCATGCTTTGGACACTACGCTGAAAGACACAGCAAACCACCTTGCCACAGCTCGCATTGATGTACCATCCTGGTTGAGCTGCACTACCTGAGCCACTTGTGTGGGTTGTAGACTCCGTCTCATGCTACCACTAGAGTGAAAGCACCGCCAGCATTCAAAAGTGACCAAAACATCAGCCAGGAAGCATAGGAACTGAGAAGTGGCCTGGTCACCACCTGCAGAACCACCTCTTTATTGGGGGTGTCTTGCTAATTGCCTATAATTTCCACCTGTTGTCTATTCCATTTGCACAACAGCATGGGACATTTATTGTCAATCAGTGTTGCTTCCTAAGTGGACAGTTTGATTTCACAGAAGTGTGATTGACTTGGATTTACATTGTGTTGTTTAAGTGTTCCCTTTATTTTGTTTTGTTTAAGTTCCCTTAGCAGCTGCTAGAATCCTCTGAGGAGAGTGAGGGGAATCCCACTCCATTCTGTGCGTGTCGATATAAAACACCTGAGTGTTTTTAGAACAAAATCTAGATGGAATCAAAATCTAGATGGAACGCTGTATCATGTACTTATTTAAACACTACTCCCACTTTTGAGTGGATATATAGTATGAGGTGTGTGTTTCTAATAATAACCAGCACCAGGTGAATTTCTGGTTTCTGTTTACACTCATTCCTCACCCTGTTTCACCCTCTTTCTTTCTGTTCCTGTCTTTCTCTCCAATCCCCCCACCCCTGTGATCTCTCCATTCCCCCCGCCCCTGTGATCTCTCCATTCCCCCCGCCGCTGTGATCTCTCCATTCCCCCCGCCCCTGTGATCTCTCCATTCCCCCCGCCCCTGTGATCTCTCCATTCCCCCCGCCCCTGTTCATATCTCTCCATTCCCCCCCGCCCCTGTTCATATCGAATCCCACCGTACCTTCTCCGCTGTGCAATCTGGTTTCCGAGCCGGTCATGGGTGCACCTCAGCCACACTCAAGGTACTAAACGACATCATAACCGCCATCGATAAAAGACAGTACTGTGCAGCCGTCTTCATCGACCTCGCCAAGGCTTTCGACTCTGTCAATCACCATATTCTTATCGGCAGACTCAGTAGCCTCGGTTTTTCGGATGACTGCCTTGCCTGGTTCACCAATTACTTTGCAGACAGAGTTCAGTGTGTCAAATCGGAGGGCATGCTGTCCGGTCCTCTGGCAGTCTCTATGGGGGTGCCACAGGGTTCAATTCTCGGGCCGACTCTTTTCTCTGTGTATATCAATGATGTTGCTCTTGCTGCGGGCGATTCCCTGATCCACCTCTATGCAGACGACACCATTCTATATACTTTCGGCCCGTCTTTGGACACTGTGCTATCTAACCTCCAAACAAGCTTCAATGCCATACAACACTCCTTCCGTGGCCTCCAACTGCTCTTAAACGCTAGTAAAACCAAATGCATGCTTTTCAACCGGTCGCTGCCTGCACCTGCATGCCCGACTAGCATCACCACCCTGGATGGTTCCGACCTAGAATATGTGGACGTCTATAAGTACCTAGGTGTCTGGCTAGACTGCAAACTCTCCTTCCAGACTCATATCAAACATCTCCAATCGAAAATCAAATCAAGAGTCGGCTTTCTATTCCGCAACAAAGCCTCCTTCACTCAAGCCGCCAAGCTTACCCTAGTAAAACTGACTATCCTACCGATCCTCGACTTCGGCGATGTCATCTACAAAATGGCTTCCAACACTCTACTCAGCAAACTGGATGCAGTCTATCACAGTGCCATCCGTTTTGTCACTAAAGCACCTTATACTACCCACCACTGCGACTTGTATGCTCTAGTCGGCTGGCCCTCGCTACATATTCGTCGCCAGACCCACTGGCTCCAGGTCATCTACAAGTCTATGCTAGGTAAAGCTCCGCCTTATCTCAGCTCACTGGTCACGATGGCAACACCCATCCGTAGCACGCGCTCCAGCAGGTGTATCTCACTGATCATCCCTAAAGCCAACACCTCATTTGGCCGCCTTTCGTTCCAGTACTCTGCTGCCTGTGACTGGAACGAATTGCAAAAATCGCTGAAGTTGGAGACTTTTATCTCCCTCACCAACTTCAAACATCAGCTATCTGAGCAGCTAACCGATCGCTGCAGCTGTACATAGTCTATTGGTAAATAGCCCACCCTTTTCACCTACCTCATCCCCGTACTGTTTCTATTTATTTACTTTTCTGCTCTTCTGCACACCAATATCTCTACCTGTACATGACCATCTGATCTTTTATCACTCCAGTGTTAATCTGCAAAATTGTAATTATTTGCCTACCTCCTCATGCCTTTTGCACACATTGTATATAGACCCCCCCTTCGTTTTCTACTGTGTTATTGACTTGTTAATTGTTTACTCCATGTGTAACTCTTTGTTGTATGCTCACACTGCTATGCTTTATCTTGGCCAGGTCGCAGTTGCAAATGAGAACTTGTTCTCAACTAGCCTACCTGGTTAAATAAAGGTGTTCTCAACTAGCCTACCTGGTTAAATAAAGGTGTTCTCAACTAGCCTACCTGGTTAAATAAAGGTGTTCTCAACTAGCCTACCTGGTTAAATAAAGGTGTTCTCAACTAGCCTACCTGGTTAAATAAAGGTGAAATAAAAAAATAAAATAAATAAAATAAATATCTCTCCATTCCCCCCCGCCCCTGTTCATATCTCTCCATTCCCCCACCCCTGTTCATATCTCTCCATTCCCCCCACCCCTGTTCATATCTCTCCATTCCCCCCCACCTCTGTTCATATCTCTCCATTCCCCCCCCACCCCTGTTCATATCTCTCCATTCCCCCCCACCTCTGTTCATATATCTCCATTCCCCCCCACCCCTGTTCATATCTCTCCATTCCCCCCCACCCCTGTTCATATCTCTCCATTCCCCCCCACCCCTGTTCATATCTCTCCATTCCCCTCCACCCCTGTTCATATCTCTCCATTCCCCTCCACCCCTGTTCATATCTCTCCATTCCCCCCCACCCCTGTTCATATCTCTCCATTTGTCCTTCTCGCCCCTTCTCTATTTGAAGGAAAAACTCAGCTGAACTCTCATTCCCAACAGTTTTTTGAGAGGCTTCATTTAAATGAGGAGCATGTCCTGCTGATATTGTCAGACTATTTTGTCATGCGGCCACAAAAATCTGGTTATTTTTCCCAACATTAGAACAAACAGAGAAGTGGTTGTATTTTTCCAGTCACATTTTCCATCTCCAAAGACTTACCCTCCTAGCAGCAGGACTCATGAATCTCATTGCACTGTCATTCAGGTGGAAATGGATGGATTGTAGCCTCTCTGCTTGTCCAAAGACTGTTGGGGGAAAACTCTATGAGAGTTGTAATGGTCTGTGAGTTCCAAAAATGTGCGTGTGTGGGATGACTATTGACAAGTAGTCATTGCATCTGAACTGTAGAATACCTACTTTTTTTCGTAATTTATTTTGAGCATTTAGTTGGAGTGAAATAAATAAATACTTTTTTTATAACTGGGCAAGTCCGTTTAAGAACAAATTCTTATTTACAATGACAGCCTACCGGGGAACGGTGGGTTAACTGCCTTGTTCAGGGGCAGAACGACAGATTTTCACCTTGTCAACTCAGGGATTCGATCCAACAACCTTTCGGTTACTGGCCCAACGTTCTAAACTCTAGGCTGCCCCGTGTTGATATTCAACCTTTCGGTTACTGGCCCAACGTTCTAAACTCTAGGCTGCCCCGTGTTGATATGTTTATTTCATAACACCACTATTACAGAATCTGTATGTTCTGTACATAAAACGTTTATAAAATAGGTATCCCAAAAAACATACACCAGAATAGAGACACACACACACACTTCCCATGTTGATAATCTGGTAATTGTGGGTCATCTCCTCCTGGAGTGGCTGGCCATCTGTAATCCCACATGAATCAGTTCATCCCTGTCCTCTACTGCAGCATCATCCCTAGATGGGGTCTGACTCTACCACCACTCTACTGGTGTTGTCACCATACCAGATTTATGACTTTCATTCCAGGTTTAGTATCATCATACTCCATACCCAAACCATATCCCGTACCCAAACCATATTCCGTACCCACACCATACCCCGTACCCACACCATACCCCGTACCCACACCATACCCCGTACCCACACCATACCCCGTACCCACACCATACCCCGTACCCACACCATACTCGTACCCACACCATACTCGTACCCACACCATACTCGTACCCACACCATACTCGTACCCACACCATACTCGTACCCACACCATACTCGTACCCACACCATACTCGTACCCACACCATACTCGTACCCACACCATACTCGTACCCACACCATACTCGTACCCACACCATACTCGTACCCACAAACCATACTCCGTGCACCCAAACCATACTCCGTGCACCCAAACCATACTCCGTGCACCCAAACCATACTCCGTGCACCCAAACCATACTCCGTGCACCCAAACCATACTCCGTGCACCCAAACCATACTCCGTGTACCCAAACCATACTCCGTGCACCCAAACCATACTCCGTGCACCCAAACCATACTCCGTGTACCCAAACCATACTCC
Source organism: Oncorhynchus kisutch (assembly GCF_002021735.2). Classification (NCBI taxonomy): domain Eukaryota; kingdom Metazoa; phylum Chordata; class Actinopteri; order Salmoniformes; family Salmonidae; genus Oncorhynchus; species Oncorhynchus kisutch. Next base: position 2,523,615 of record NC_034175.2, on the reverse strand, counting down.
GTGCACCCAAACCATACTCCGTGCACCCAAACCATACTCCGTGCACCCAAACCATACTCCGTGCACCCAAACCATACTCCGTGCACCCAAACCATACTCCGTGCACCCAAACCATACTCCGTGCACCCAAACCATACTCCGTGCACCCAAACCATACTCCGTGCACCAAAAAAAAACTTTAACTATCTGTCTTTTTTAAAATGTGTTTTTTAACATTGAACAATATATTGATAACTGGTAGAACAATTAGACTGTCTTCTATTCTATATTAAATTTCTTGCAAAAAATAAAGCACCGTATAACATTTTAGAACAATACATTATATTTTCCTTATGCAAAAACATATCGGAGACTGAGCAGACAATCATTTACAATTACAGTTAAACTGTTTTAAAATGTGATTTGATACTTTGGGGTTAATTTGCTCAACCTATAATTCCGTATTTACTACAGCTAAGTCATTTAATGTATTAAATAGTTTAGTTCCAAAACAACATAAAAAACATTTCGGTATACCGTGCATCACTATAGCCTACTCTACTCTATTCTACCTGTACTATACTTTACCTCTATTCTACTGTATCTTTCTATTGTACTCTATTCTACCTATACTATACTTTACCTCTATTCTACTGTATGTTTCTATTGTACTCTATTCTACCTATACTATACTTTACCTCTATTCTACTGTATGTGTCTATTGAACTCTATTCTACCTATACTATACTTTATTCTACCTCTACTATACTCTATTCTACCTGTACTATACTTTACCTCTATTCTACTGTATCTTTCTATTGTACTCTATTCTACCTATACTATACTTTACCTCTATTCTACTGTATGTTTCTATTGTACTCTATTCTACCTATACTATACTTTACCTCTATTCTACTGTATGTGTCTATTGTACTCTATTCTACCTATACTATACTTTACCTCTATTCTACTGTATGTGTCTATTGAACTCTATTCTACCTATACTATACTTTATTCTACCTCTACTATACTCTATTCTACCTGTACTATACTTTACCTCTATTCTACTGTATCTTTCTATTGTACTCAATTCTACCTATACTATACTTTAGCTCTATTCTACCTCTACTATACTTTACCTCTATTCTACTCTATGTTTCTATTGTAATCTATTCTACTCTGTTTCTATTGTGCTCTATTCTACTGTATGTTTCTATTGTACTCTATACTACCTATACTATACTTTACCTCTATTCTACTGTGTTTCTATTGTACTATATTCTACCTATACTATACTTTACCTCTATTCTACTGTATGTTTCTATTGTACTCTATTCTACCTATACTATATTCTATTCTACCTCTACTATACTCTATTCTACCTCTGCTATACTTGACCTCTATTCTACCTCTACTATACTCTATTCTACCTCTACTATACTCTACCTCTACTATACTTTATGATACCTCTACTATACTTTACCTCTATTCTACCTCACCTATACTTTATTCTACTATACTCTATTCTACCTCTACTATACTCTATTCTACCTCCACTTTACTTTACCTCTATTCTACTGTATGTTTCTATTGTACTCTATTCTACCTATACTATACTTTACCTCTATTCTACTGTATGTCTCTATTGTACTCTATTCTACCTCTACTATGCTCTATTTTACCTCTAATATACTTTACCTCTATTCTACTGTATGTCTCTATTGTTCTCTATTCTACCTCTACTATACTTTACCTCTATTCTACCTCTACTATACTCTATTCTACCGCTACTATACTCTATTCTACCGCTACTATACTCTATTCTACCGCTACTATACTCTATTCTACCACTACTATACTTTACCTCTATTCTACCTCTGCTATACTTTATGCTACCTCTGCTATACTTTACCTCTATTCTACCTGTGCTATACTTTACCTCTATTCTACCTGTACTATACCTCTATTCTACCTCTACTATACTTTACCTCTATTCTACCTGTACTATACTTTACCTCTATTCTACCTCTACTATACTTTACCTCTATTCTACTTGTCTCTTTAATTTATCGTTTTACTTATCATCTCTACACATTTATTTCTTTGTTTTTGTTCAACATTTTTAAAGACGATAGGAAAATAATACAGAATGTATAGACATTTTATTTTACAGTGATGAGGAGACTTGGAATAATATTATTGTATATTTTTTTAGCGGTTGAGTTTCTAACCAATTCATCTGTTGTATTGTGTAGGATAAATGTATTTACAGAAGTCAAAAGGTTATTGACAGAATTCAGACAGTTGCTAGGACTACGGTGCTTTGAATGGAGTGTGAAAACTGACCAGTTAGCTTCACGTCCTTTGTTCATCAACTTTTTGACCTCCCATTTTGAACCGAAATCTTTACATTCTAGTCATCTGTACATCAACAGTGAGCCATAAGCTCACCTCAAGCAGTGACTTAGATAGATGTCTACATTATTGGGTTAGGTTAGGCTTACTAAAGATTAGTCTTAGCCTAGTAGTAAGAGCTAGAGATCGAGCCAAGGCATTAAGGAAATGGAAGGAAGCATTTGCCTTTGACTGACATGGTTTAAATATTTACAACCCACTAGGACGTTTTAGTATTACATTTACTAGTGTGTCTCTTCTAACACATTATGTCGCCATGGCAATTTCCCTGTCAAAGGGGGTGCGTGTATGGGTGAATGTGCGTGCAGTGTGTGTCTGAGGAGACAGGGTGGGGGAGCTTTGGGGTCCTGTGCGTGACTAGAGAAGGACAAAGCTGGCAGCCTGGGGGGGGCGGGCGGGCGGGCGGGCGGGCATTTCATTCTGCCGACAGATCCACTAGATATGAACATGACCCAATCGGACAGAGAAAGATGGGGGGGGAGAGAGAGTGAGAGGGGATCGTGGACAGGCTGTGACAGAGAGGGAGTGGGTTAGTGTGTGAGAGAAAGGGGGAGGAGGAGAGCGAGCGAGGGAGAGAGCTGGTTAGTGTAGGATAGTGAGATGGGGCAGTTTAGTCCCCTGGGAGTCCTAGGCGGTGACCGTGAAAGTACTTAGATAAACAGGGAAAGGGAGGGAGGAAGACTGACAGAGGTGGGGAGGAGGGAGGGAGAGTGGTGGAGAAATGATGACAGGGGGAGGAAATGAGACCTGCTGAAGATGGAGTGAAGGAAAGAAGGTAAACAAGTCCAGAACATTTAAATGAGCTCACTGAGAGGGACTGGAATGGGCCGGCTCATAGTGATGGGGGGACAAAATCCATGGAGTTACATATCCTGATATATCGTATCATTTTGACAATATCACAATATTATTTTTGCCGTATCACTGTATCGAATCACAATGCACATACAGTAGAATCATGAGAATCACAATGCACATACAGTAGAATCATGAGAATCACAATGCACATACAGTAGAATCATGAGAATCACAATGCACATACAGTAGAATCATGAGAATCACAATACACAACGTATCAGCACGTAAGACATTCCTCGAGGTCTCTTCAGTCCCCACGTCCAGAACAGACTATGGGAGGCACAGTACTACATAGAGCCATGACTACATGGAACTCTATTCCACATCATGTAACTGACGCAAGCAGTAAAATTTAGGGGGGAAAAGGATAAAAATACACCTTATGGAACAGCAGGGACTGTGAAGGAACACAAACATAGGCACAGACGCACACGATAACATACGCACTATACACACTAGAGGTCGACCGATTATGATTTTTCAACTCTGGTACCGATTAATCGGCCGATTTAAATAAAAAATTAAAAAACATTATTATTTTATTGTTGGTAATAATGACAATTACAACAATACTGAATGAACACTTATTTTAACTTAATATACTACATCAATAAAATCTATTTAGTCTCAAATAAATAATGAATCGTGTTCAATTTGGTTTAAATAATGCAAAAACAAAGTGTTGGAGAAGAAAGTAAAAGTGCAATATGTGCCATGTAATAAAGCTAACGTTTAAGTTCCTTGCTCAGACCATGAGAACATATGAAAGCTGGTGGTTCCTTTTAAAATGAGTCTTCAATATTCCCAGGTAAGAAGTTTTAGGTTGTAGTTATTATAGGACTATTTCCCTCTATACCATTTGTATTTCACTAACCTTTGACTATTGGATGTTCTTATAGGCACTTTGGTATTGCCAGTGTAACAGTATAGCTTCCGTCCCTCTCCTCGCTCCTACCTGGGCTCGAACCAGCAACACAACGACAACAGCCACCATCGAAACAGCGTTAACCATGTAGAGCAAGCGGAACAACTACTAGAAGGCTCAGAGCGAGTGACGTTTGAAACGCTATTAGCATGCGCTAACTAGCTAGCCATTTCACTTCGGTCACACCAGCCTCATCTCGGGAGTTGATAGGCTTGAAGTCATAAACAGTGCAATGCTTGACGCACAATGAAGAGCTGCTGGCAAAATGCATGAAAGTGCTGTTTGAATGAATGTTTACTCGCCTGCTTCTGCCTACCACCGCTCAGTCAGATACTTAGACATTTGTATGCTTGTATGCTCAGTCCGATTATATGCAACGCAACACTCGCTAGATAATATAGTAAGATCATCAACCATGTGTAGTTAACAAGTGATTATGATTGATTGTTTTTTATAAGTTTAATGCTAGCTAGCAACTTACCTTGGCCTACTGCATTTGCGTAACAGGCAGTCTCCTCGTGGAGTGCAACGAGAGAGAGGCAGGTCGTTATTGCATTGGACTAGTTAACTGTAAGGTTACAAGATTGGATCCCCTGAGCTGACAAGGTGAAAATCTGTCGTCCCGCCCCTGAACAAGGCAGTTAACCCACTGTTCCTAGGCCGTCATTGAAATTAAGAATGTGTTCTTAACTGACTTGCCTAGTTAAATAAAGGTATACATTTATATTATTATTATTCTTTTAAATCAGCAAATCGGCCCCCAAAAATACAGATTTCCGATTGTTATGAAAACTTTATTCGGCCATTCCGATTATATAACACATGGATTTTGTATTATAGATATGTGGTGGAGTATGGGCCTGAGGGCACACAGAGTGTTGTGGAATCTGTGACTGTATTGTGTTTTTAAAATTGTATAAACTGCCTTAGTTTTGCTGGACCCCATGAAGTGTAGCTGCTGCCTTGGCAGGAACTAATGGGGATCCATAATAAATACAAAATAAGTATTGGTATAATATTGTATTGTGAGGTCCCTGGCAATTCCCTCACTCTCATTGTTCACACATTCCCTCCTTGCCTTCGTCCCTCCTCGCTCCTCTCTCCATCTTCCTTCCTTCTCTCCTTCTTTCTCCTTCCTTCCTTCCTTCCTTCCTTCCTTCCTTCCTTCCTTCCTTCCTTCCTTCCTTCCTTCCTTCCTTCCTTCCTTCCTTCCTTCCTTCCTTCCTTCCTTCCTTCCTTCCTTCCTTCTTTCTCCTTCTTTCTCCTTCTTCCTTCCTTCCTTCCTTCCTTCCTTCCTTCCTTCCTTCCTTCCTTCCTTCCTTCTCTCCTTCCTTCTCTCCTTCTTTCTCCTTCCTTCCTTCCTTCCTTCCTTCTCTCCTTCCTTCTCTCCTTCTTTCTCCTTCCTTCCTTCCTTCCTTCCTTCTCTCCTTCCTTCTCTCCTTCTTTCTCCTTCCTTCCTTCCTTCCTTCCTTCTCTCCTTCCTTCTCTCCTTCTTTCTCCTTCTTCCTTCCTTCCTTCTCTCCTTCTTTCTCCTTCTTCCTTCCTTCCTTCCTTCTCTCCTTCTTTCTCCTTCTTCCTTCTTTCTCCTTCTTCCTTCTTTCTCCTTCCTTCCTTCCTTCCTTCCTTCCTTCCTTCCTTCCTTCCTTCCTTCCTTCCTTCCTTCCTTCCTTCCTTCCTTCCTTCCTTCCTTCCTTCTTCCTTCCTTCTCTCCTTCTTCCTTCCTTCTCTCCTTCTTCCTTCCTTCTCTCCTTCTTCCTTCCTTCTTCCTTCTTCCTTCCCGCCTCTCTCCTTCCTTCCCGCCTCTCTCCTTCCTTCCCGCCTCTCTCCTTCCTTCCCGCCTCTCTCCTTCCTTCCCGCCTCTCTCCTTCCTTCCCGCCTCTCTCCTTCCTTCCCGCCTCTCTCCTTCCTTCCCGCCTCTATCCTTCCTTCCCGCCTCTCTCCTTCCTTCCCGCCTCTCTCCTTCCTTCCCGCCTCTCTCCTTCCTTCCCGCCTCTCTCCTTCCTTCTCTCCTTCTTTCTCCTTCTCTCCTTCTTTCTCCTTCTCTCCTTCTTTCTCCTTCTTCTTCCTTCCTTCTCTCCTTCTTTCTCCTTCTTCCTTCTTTCTCCTTCTTCCTTCCTTCTCTCCTTCTTCCTTCTTCTCTCCTTCTTCCTTCCTTCCCGCCTCTCTCCTTCCTTCTTCCTTCACGCCTCTCTCCTTCCTTCTTCCTTCCCGCCTCTCTCCTTCCTTCCCGCCTCTCTCCTTCCTTCCCGCCTCTCTCCTTCCTTCCCGCCTCTCTCCTTCCTTCCCGCCTCTCTCCTTCCTTCCCGCCTCTCTCCTTCCTTCCCGCCTCTCTCCTTCCTTCTCTCCTTCTTTCTCCTTCTTCCTTCCTTCTCTCCTTCTTTCTCCTTCTCTCCTTCTTTCTCCTTCTTCCTTCCTTCTCTCCTTCTTCCTTCCTTCTCTCCTTCTTCCTTCCTTCCCGCCTCTCTCCTTCCTTCTTCCTTCACGCCTCTCTCCTTCCTTCTTCCTTCCCGCCTCTCTCCTTCCTTCCCGCCTCTCTCCTTCCTTCCCGCCTCTCTCCTTCCTTCCCGCCTCTCTCCTTCCTTCCCGCCTCTCTCCTTCCTTCCCGCCTCTCTCCTTCCTTCTCTCCTTCTTTCTCCTTCTTCCTTCCTTCTCTCCTTCTTTCTCCTTCTTCCTTCCTTCCTTCTCTCCTTCTTTCTCCTTCTTCCTTCTTTCTCCTTCTTCCTTCCTTCCTTCCTTCCTTCCTTCCTTCCTTCCTTCCTTCCTTCCTTCCTTCCTTCCTTCCTTCCTTCCTTCCTTCCTTCTCTCCTTCTTCCTTCCTTCCCGCCTCTCTCCTTCCTTCTTCCTTCCCGCCTCTCTCCTTCCTTCTTCCTTCCCGCCTCTCTCCTTCCTTCTTCCTTCCCGCCTCCCTCCTTCCTTCTTCCTTCCCGCCTCTCTCCTTCCTTCTTCCTTCCCTCCTTCCTTCTTCCTTCCCGCCTTCCTTCTTCCTTCCCGCCTCTCCTTCCTTCCCGCCTCTCTCCTTCCTTCACGCCTCTCTCCTTCCTTCACGCCTCTCTCCTTCCTTCCCGCCTCTCTCCTTCCTTCCCGCCTCTCTCCTTCCTTCCCGCCTCTCTCCTTCCTTCCCGCCTCTCTCCTTCCTTCCCGCCTCTCTCCTTCCTTCCCGCCTCTCTCCTTCCTTCCCGCCTCTCTCCTTCCTTCCCGCCTCTCTCCTTCCTTCCCGCCTCTCTCCTTCCTTCCCGCCTCTCTCCTTCCTTCCCGCCTCTCTCCTTCTTCCTTCCTTCCCGCCTCTCTCCTTCTTCCTTCCTTCTCTCCTTCTTCCTTCCTTCCCGCCTCTCTCCTTCCTTCTTCCTTCCCGCCTCTCTCCTTCCTTCTTCCTTCCCGCCTCTCTCCTTCCTTCCCGCCTCTCTCCTTCCTTCCCGCCTCTCTCCTTCCTTCCCGCCTCTCTCCTCCTTCCCGCCTCTCTCCTTCCTTCCCGCCCTCCTCCTTCCTTCTCTCCTTCTTTCTCCTTCTTCCTTCCTTCTCTCCTTCTTTCTCCTTCTTCCTTCCTTCCTTCTCTCCTTCTTTCTCCTTCTTCCTTCCTTCCTTCTCTCCTTCTTTCTCCTTCTTCCTTCCTTCCTTCCTTCCTTCCTTCCTTCTCTCCTTCTTTCTCCTTCTTCCTTCTTTCTCCTTCTTCCCTTCTTTCTCCTTCTTCCTTCCTTCCTTCCTTCCTTCCTTCTCGCCTTCTTTCTCCTTCTTCCTTCCTTCTCTCCTTCTTCCTTCCTTCTCTCCTTCTTCCTTCCTTCTCTCCTTCTTCCTTCCTTCCCGCCTCTCTCCTTCCTTCTTCCTTCCCGCCTCTCTCCTTCCTTCCCGCCTCTCTCCTTCCTTCTCTCCTTCTTTCTCCTTCTTCCTTCCTTCTCTCCTTCTTTCTCCTTCTTCCTTCCTTCCTTCTCTCCTTCTTTCTCCTTCTCCTTCCTTCCTTCTCTCCTTCTTTCTCCTTCTTCTCTTCCTTCCTTCCTTACTTCTCCTTTCTCTCGCTTTCTTTCTCCTTCTTCCTTCTTTCCTACTCCTTCTTCCTTTTCTCTCCTTCTTCCCTTCCTCCCTTCCTTCCTTCCTTCTCCTTCTTTCTCCTTCTTCCTTCCTTCTCTCCTTCTTCCTTCTTCTTCCTTCTTCCTTCCTTCCTCTCTTCCTTCTTCCCGGCCTCTCTCCTTCCTTCTTCGTTCCCGCCTCTCTCCTTCTTCTTCCTTCCCTCCTCCTCTCCTTCCTTCCCGCCTCTCTCCTTCCCTTCCCGCCCTCTCTCCTTCCTTCCCGCCTCTCCCTTCCTTCCCCCTTCTCCTTCCTTCCGCCTCTCTCCTTCCTTCCCGCCTCTCCTCCTTCCTTCCGCTCTCTCCTTCCTTCCCGCCTCTCTCCTTCCTTCCCGCCTCTCTCCCTTCCTTCCCGCCTCTCTCCTTCCTTCCCGGCCTCTTCCCTTCCTTCCCGCCTCTCTCCTTCCTCCCGCCTCCTCCCTTCCTCCGCTCTCTCCTCCTTCCCGCCTCTCTCCTTCCTTCCCCCTCTCTCCTTCCTTCCCGCCCTCTCTCTCCTTCCTTCCCGCCTCTCTCCTTCCTTCCCGCCTCTCTCCTTCCTTCTCTCCGCCTCTCTCCCTTCTTCCTTCCTTCCTTCTCTCTTCTTTCTCCTTCTTCCTTCTTTCTCCTTCTTCCTTCCTTCTCTCCTTCTTTCTCCTTCTTCCTTCCTCCTTCTCTCCTTCTTTCTCCTTCCTTCCTTCCTTCCTTCCTTCCTTCCTTCCTTCCTTCCTTCCTTCCTTCCTTCCTTCCTTCCTTCCTTCCTTCCTTCCTTCTCTCCTTCTCCTTCCTTCTCTCCTTCTTCTTCCTTCTCTCCTTCTTCCTTCCTTCCCGCCTCTCTCCTTCCTTCTTCCTTCCCGCCTCTCCCTTCCTTCTTCCTCCGCCTCTCTCCTTCCTCTCTCCTTCTTTCTCCTTCTTCCTTCCTTCTCTCCTCTCCTTTCTCCTTCTCCTTCCTTCTCTCCTTCTTTCTCCTTCTTCCTTCCTTCTCTCCTTCTTTCTCCTTCTTCCTTCCTTCTCTCCTTCTTTCTCCTTCTTCCTTCCTTCCTTCTCTCCTTCTTTCTCCTTCTTCCTTCTTTCTCCTTCTTCCTTCCTTCCTTCTCTCCTTCTTTCTCCTTCTTCCTTCTTTCTCCTTCTTCCTTCCTTCCTTCCTTCCTTCCTTCCTTCCTTCCTTCCTTCCTTCCTTCCTTCCTTCCTTCCTTCCTTCCTTCCTTCCTTCCTTCCTTCCTTCCTTCCTTCCTTCTCTCCTTCTTCCTTCCTTCCCGCCTCTCTCCTTCCTTCTTCCTTCCCGCCTCTCTCCTTCATTCTTCCTTCCCGCCTCTCTCCTTCCTTCTTCCTTCCCGCCTCTCTCCTTCCTTCTTCCTTCCCGCCTCTCTCCTTCCTTCTTCCTTCCCGCCTCTCTCCTTCCTTCTCTCCTTCTTTCTCCTTCTTCCTTCCTTCTCTCCTTCTTTCTCCTTCTTCCTTCCTTCTCTCCTTCTTTCTCCTTCTTCCTTCCTTCCTTCTCTCCTTCTTTCTCCTTCTTCCTTCTTTCTCCTTCCTTCCTTCCTTCCTTCCTTCCTTCCTTCCTTCCTTCCTTCCTTCCTTCCTTCCTTCCTTCCTTCCTTCTTCCTTCCTTCCCGCCTCTCTCCTTCCTTCTTCCTTCCCGCCTCTCTCCTTCCTTCTTCCTTCCCGCCTCTCTCCTTCCTTCTTCCTTCCCGCCTCTCTCCTTCCTTCTTCCTTCCTGCCTTCCTTCTTCCTTCCCGCCTCTCCTTCCTTCACGCCTCTCTCCTTCCTTCACGCCTCTCTCCTTCCTTCACGCCTCTCTCCTTCCTTCACGCCTCTCTCCTTCCTTCACGCCTCTCTCCTTCCTTCCCGCCTCTCTCCTTCCTTCCCGCCTCTCTCCTTCCTTCCCGCCTCTCTCCTTCCTTCCCGCCTCTCTCCTTCCTTCCCGCCTCTCTCCTTCCTTCCCGCCTCTCTCCTCCTTCCTTCCTTCCGCCTCTTCTCCTCCTTCCTTCCTCCTTCCTTCTCTCCTTCTTTCTCCTTCCTTCTTTCTCCTTCTTCCTTCCTTCCTTCCTTCCTTCCTTCTCTCCTTCTTTCTCCTTCTTCCTTCCTTCTCTCCTTCTTCCTTCCTTCTCTCCTTCTTCCTTCCTTCCCGCCTCTCTCCTTCCTTCTTCCTTCCCGCCTCTCTCCTTCCTTCTTCCTTCCCGCCTCTCTCCTTCCTTCTTCCTTCCCGCCTCTCTCCTTCCTTCCCGCCTCTCTCCTTCCTTCCCGCCTCTCTCCTTCCTTCCCGCCTCTCTCCTTCCTTCTCTCCTTCTTTCTCCTTCTTCCTTCCTTCTCTCCTTCTTTCTCCTTCTTCCTTCCTTCCTTCTCTCCTTCTTTCTCCTTCTTCCTTCTTTCTCCTCCTTCCTTCCTTCCTTCCTTCCTTCCTTCCTTCCTTCCTTCCTTCCTTCCTTCCTTCCTTCCTTCCTTCCTTCCTTCCTTCCTTCCTTCCTTCCTTCCTTCTCTCCTTCTTCCTTCCTTCTCTCCTTCTTCCTTCCTTCCCGCCTCTCTCCTTCCTTCTTCCTTCCCGCCTCTCTCCTTCCTTCTTCCTTTCCGCCTCTCTCCTTCCTTCTTCTTCCTTCCCGCCTTCCTTCTTCCTTCCCGCCTCTCCTTCCTTCCCGCCTCTCTCCTTCCTTCACGCCTCTCCTTCCTTCCCGCCTCTCTCCTTCCTTCACGCCTCTCTCCTTCCTTCACGCCTCTCTCCTTCCTTCCCGCCTCTCTCCTTCCTTCCCGCCTCTCTCCTTCCTTCCCGCCTCTCTCCTTCCTTCCCGCCTCTCTCCTTCCTTCCCGCCTCTCTCCTTCCTTCCCGCCTCT
>NC_034175.2:2080608-2189978 GCF_002021735.2 Oncorhynchus kisutch | reverse complement strand
GGTGAAGACAGCGGGATACGGAGAGGAGAGAGGTGAAGGACAGAGGGAGAAGGAGATGAGAGGGTTGAAGACAGAAGGATTAAGGAGAGTGAAGGTGGTGAAGACAGAAGGGATAAGGAGGAGAGAGGTGAAGCCAGAGGGCTAAGGAGAGAGGGAGGTGAAGACCGAAGGATAAGGAGAGAGAGGGATGTAGACAGAAGGGATAAGGAGAGTGAGGTGAAGACAGTGAGAAAAGGAGAGAGACGTGAAGACAGAGGGATAAGGAGAGAGAGGTGAAGACAGAGGGAATAAGGAGAGATGAGGTGAAGACAGAGAGATAAGGAGAGATGAGGTGAAGACAGAGGGATAAGGAGAGAGTGGTGAAGACAGCGGGATAAGGCGAGAGAGGTGAATACAAGAGGGATAAGGAGAGATTAGATGTGAAGAACAGAGAGATAAGGAGAGAGGAGGTGAAGACAGAGAGATAAGGAGAGATGAGGTGAAGACAGAGGGATATAAGAGAGAGAGGTGAAGACAGAGTGATAAGGAGAGAGAGGTGAAGACAGAGAGATAAGGAGAGAGAGGTGAAGACAGAGAGATAAGGAGAGATGAGGTGAAGACAGAGGGATAAGGAGAGAGAGGTGAAGACAGAGTGATAAGGAGAGAGAGGTGAAGACAGAGGATTAAGGAGAGAGAGGTGAAGACAGAGAGATAAGGAGAGATGAGGTGAAGACAGAGAGATAAGGAGAGAGAGGTGAAGCCAGAGGGATAAGGAGAGAGGAGGTGAAGACCGAGGGATAAGGAGAGAGAGGTGAAGACAGAGGGATAAGGAGAGGGAGGTGAGACAGTGAGAAAAGTAGAGAGACGTGAAGACAGAGGGATAAGGAGAGAGAGGTGAAGACAGAGGGATAAGGAGAGATGAGGTGAAGACAGAGAGATAAGGAGAGATGAGGTGAAGACAGAGGGATAAGGAGAGAGAGGTGAAGACAGAGGGATAAGGCGAGAGAGGTGAAGACAGAGGGATAAGGAGAGAGAGGTGAAGCCAGAGGGATAAGGAGAGAGGAGGTGAAGACCGAGGGATAAGGAGAGAGAGGTGTAGACAGAGGGATAAGGAGAGTGAGGTGAAGACCGAGGGATAAGGAGAGAGAGGTGTAGACAGAGGGATAAGGAGAGTGAGGTGAAGACAGTGAGAAAAGGAGAGAGACGTGAAGACAGAGGGATAAGGAGAGAGAGGTGAAGACAGAGGGATAAGGAGAGATGAGGTGAAGACAGAGAGATAAGGAGAGATGAGGTGAAGACAGAGGGATAAGGAGAGAGTGGTGAAGACAGAGGGATAAGGCGAGAGAGGTGAATACAGAGGGATAAGGAGAGATGATGTGAAGACAGAGAGATAAGGAGAGAGGAGGTGAAGACAGAGAGATAAGGAGAGATGAGGTGAAGACAGAGGGATAAAGAGAGAGAGGTGAAGACAGAGTGATAAGGAGAGAGAGGTGAAGACAGAGAGATAAGGAGAGAGAGGTGAAGACAGAGAGATAAGGAGAGATGAGGTGAAGACAGAGGGATAAGGAGAGAGAGGTGAAGACAGAGTGATAAGGAGAGAGAGGTGAAGACAGAGGATTAAGGAGAGAGAGGTGAAGACAGAGAGATAAGGAGAGATGAGGTGAAGACAGAGAGATAAGGAGAGAGAGGTGAAGCCAGAGGGATAAGGAGAGAGGAGGTGAAGACCGAGGGATAAGGAGAGAGAGGTGAAGACAGAGGGATAAGGAGAGTGAGGTGAAGACAGTGAGAAAAGGAGAGAGACGTGAAGACAGAGGGATAAGGAGAGAGAGGTGAAGACAGAGGGATAAGGAGAGATGAGGTGAAGACAGAGAGATAAGGAGAGATGAGGTGAAGACAGAGGGATAAGGAGAGAGAGGTGAAGACAGAGGGATAAGGCGAGAGAGGTGAAGACAGAGGGATAAGGATAGATGATGTGAAGACAGAGAGATAAGGAGAGAGGAGGTGAAGACAGAGAGATAAGGAGAGAGAGGTGAAGGCCGAGGGATGAGGAGAGAGGAGGTGAAGACCGAGGGATAAGGAGAGAGAGGTGAAGACAGAGGGATAAGGAGAAAGAGGTGAAGGAAGTGCGATAAGGAGAGAGAGTTGTAGACAGATAGATAAGGAGAGAGAGGTGAAGACATAGTGATAAGGAGAGAGAGGTGAAGACAGAGGGATAAGGAGAGAGGAGGTGAAGACAGAGGGATAAAGAGAGAGAGGTGAAGACAGAGAGATAAGGAGAGAGAGGTGAAGACAGAGAGATAAGGAGAGAGAGGTGAAGACAGAGGGATAAGGAGAGATGAGGTGAAGACAGAGGGATAAAGAGAGAGATGTGAAGACAGAGTGATAAGGAGAGAGAGGTGAAGACAGAGTGATAAGGAGAGAGAGGTGAAGACAGAGAGATAAGGAGAGAGAGGTGAAGACAGAGGGATAAGGAGAGAGAGGTGAAGACAGAGTGATAAGGAGAGAGAGGTGAAGACAGAGGATTAAGGAGAGAGAGGTGAAGACAGAGAGATAAGGAGAGAGAGGTGAAGACAGAGGGATAAGGAGAGATGAGGTGAAGACAGAGAGATAAGGAGAGATGAGGTGAAGACAGAGGGATAAGGAGAGAGAGGTGAAGACAGAGGGATAAGGAGAGAGAGGTGAAGACAGAGTGATAAGGAGAGAGAGGTGAAGACAGAGGATTAAGGAGAGAGAGGTGAAGACAGAGAGATAAGGAGAGAGAGGTGAAGACAGAGGGATAAGGAGAGATGAGGTGAAGACAGAGAGATAAGGAGAGATGAGGTGAAGACAGAGGGATAAGGAGAGAGAGGTGAAGACAGAGGGATAAGGCGAGAGAGGTGAAGACAGAGGGATAAGGAGAGAGAGGTGAAGCCAGAGGGATAAGGAGAGAGGAGGTGAAGACCGAGGGATAAGGAGAGAGAGGTGTAGATAGAGGGATAAGGAGAGTGAGGTGAAGACCGAGGGATAAGGAGAGAGAGGTGTAGACAGAGGGATAAGGAGAGTGAGGTGAAGACAGTGAGAAAAGGAGAGAGACGTGAAGACAGAGGGATAAGGAGAGAGAGGTGAAGACAGAGGGATAAGGAGAGATGAGGTGAAGACAGAGAGATAAGGAGAGATGAGGTGAAGACAGAGGGATAAGGAGAGAGTGGTGAAGACAGAGGGATAAGGCGAGAGAGGTGAATACAGAGGGATAAGGAGAGATGATGTGAAGACAGAGAGATACGGAGAGAGGAGGTGAAGACAGAGAGATAAGGAGAGATGAGGTGAAGACAGAGGGATAAAGAGAGAGAGGTGAAGACAGAGTGATAAGGAGAGAGAGGTGAAGACAGAGAGATAAGGAGAGATGAGGTGAAGACAGAGGGATAAGGAGAGAGAGGTGAAGACAGAGTGATAAGGAGAGAGAGGTGAAGACAGAGGATTAAGGAGAGAGAGGTGAAGACAGAGAGATAAGGAGAGATGAGGTGAAGACAGAGAGATAAGGAGAGAGAGGTGAAGCCAGAGGGATAAGGAGAGAGGAGGTGAAGACCGAGGGATAAGGAGAGAGAGGTGAAGACAGAGGGATAAGGAGAGTGAGGTGAAGACAGTGAGAAAAGGAGAGAGACGTGAAGACAGAGGGATAAGGAGAGAGAGGTGAAGACAGAGGGATAAGGAGAGATGAGGTGAAGACAGAGAGATAAGGAGAGATGAGGTGAAGACAGAGGGATAAGGAGAGAGAGGTGAAGACAGAGGGATAAGGCGAGAGAGGTGAAGACAGAGGGATAAGGATAGATGATGTGAAGACAGAGAGATAAGGAGAGAGAGGTGAAGGCCGAGGGATGAGGAGAGAGGAGGTGAAGACCGAGGGATAAGGAGAGAGAGGTGAAGACAGAGGGATAAGGAGAAAGAGGTGAAGGAAGTGCGATAAGGAGAGAGAGTTGTAGACAGATAGATAAGGAGAGAGAGGTGAAAACAGAGGGATAAGGAGAGAGAGGTGAAGACAGAGGGATACGGAGAGAGAGGTGAAGACAGAGGGATAAGGAGAGAGAGGTGAAGACAGAAGGATAAGGAGAGAGTGGTGAAGACAGAGGGATAAGGAGAGAGAGGTGAAGCCAGAGGGATAAGGAGAGAGGAGGTGAAGACCGAGGGATAAGGAGAGAGAGGTGTAGACAGAGGGATAAGGAGAGTGAGGTGAAGACAGTGAGAAAAGGAGAGAGACGTGAAGACAGAGGGATAAGGAGAGAGAGGTGAAGACAGAGGGATAAGGAGAGATGAGGTGAAGACAGAGAGATAAGGAGAGATGAGGTGAAGACAGAGGGATAAGGAGAGAGTGGTGAAGACAGAGGGATAAGGCGAGAGAGGTGAATACAGAGGGATAAGGAGAGATGATGTGAAGACAGAGAGATAAGGAGAGAGGAGGTGAAGACAGAGAGATAAGGAGAGATGAGGTGAAGACAGAGGGATAAAGAGAGAGAGGTGAAGACAGAGTGATAAGGAGAGAGAGGTGAAGACAGAGAGATAAGGAGAGAGAGGTGAAGACAGAGAGATAAGGAGAGATGAGGTGAAGACAGAGGGATAAGGAGAGAGAGGTGAAGACAGAGTGATAAGGAGAGAGAGGTGAAGACAGAGGATTAAGGAGAGAGAGGTGAAGACAGAGAGATAAGGAGAGATGAGGTGAAGACAGAGAGATAAGGAGAGAGAGGTGAAGCCAGAGGGATAAGGAGAGAGGAGGTGAAGACCGAGGGATAAGGAGAGAGAGGTGAAGACAGAGGGATAAGGAGAGGGAGGTGAAGACAGTGAGAAAAGTAGAGAGACGTGAAGACAGAGGGATAAGGAGAGAGAGGTGAAGACAGAGGGATAAGGAGAGATGAGGTGAAGACAGAGAGATAAGGAGAGATGAGGTGAAGACAGAGGGATAAGGAGAGAGAGGTGAAGACAGAGGGATAAGGCGAGAGAGGTGAAGACAGAGGGATAAGGAGAGAGAGGTGAAGCCAGAGGGATAAGGAGAGAGGAGGTGAAGACTGAGGGATAAGGAGAGAGAGGTGTAGACAGAGGGATAAGGAGAGTGAGGTGAAGACCGAGGGATAAGGAGAGAGAGGTGTATGACAGAGGGATAAGGAGAGTGAGGTGAAGACAGTGAGAAAAGGAGAGAGACGTGAAGACAGAGGGATAAGGAGAGAGAGGTGAAGACAGAGGGATAAGGAGAGATGAGGTGAAGACAGAGAGATAAGGAGAGATGAGGTGAAGACAGAGGGATAAGGAGAGAGTGGTGAAGACAGAGGGATAAGGCGAGAGAGGTGATACAGAGGGATAAGGAGAGATGATGTGAAGACAGAGAGATAAGGAGAGAGGAGGTGAAGACAGAGAGATAAGGAGAGATGAGGTGAAGACAGAGGGATAAAGAGAGAGAGGTGAAGACAGAGTGATAAGGAGAGAGAGGTGAAGACAGAGAGATAAGGAGAGAGAGGTGAAGACAGAGAGATAAGGAGAGATGAGGTGAAGACAGAGGGATAAGGAGAGAGAGGTGAAGACAGAGTGATAAGGAGAGAGAGGTGAAGACAGAGGATTAAGGAGAGAGAGGTGAAGACAGAGAGATAAGGAGAGATGAGGTGAAGACAGAGAGATAAGGAGAGAGAGGTGAAGCCAGAGGGATAAGGAGAGAGGAGGTGAAGACCGAGGGATAAGGAGAGAGAGAGGTGAAGACAGAGGGATAAGGAGAGTGAGGTGAAGACAGTGAGAAAAGGAGAGAGACGTGAAGACAGAGGGATAAGGAGAGAGAGGTGAAGACAGAGGGATAAGGAGAGATGAGGTGAAGACAGAGAGATAAGGAGAGATGAGGTGAAGACAGAGGGATAAGGAGAGAGAGGTGAAGACAGAGGGATAAGGCGAGAGAGGTGAAGACAGAGGGATAAGGATAGATGATGTGAAGACAGAGAGATAAGGAGAGAGGAGGTGAAGACAGAGAGATAAGGAGAGAGAGGTGAAGGCCGAGGGATGAGGAGAGAGGAGGTGAAGACCGAGGGATAAGGAGAGAGAGGTGAAGACAGAGGGATAAGGAGAAAGAGGTGAAGGAAGTGCGATAAGGAGAGAGAGTTGTAGACAGATAGATAAGGAGAGAGAGGTGAAGACATAGTGATAAGGAAAGAGAGGTGAAGACAGAGGGATAAGGAGAGAGGAGGTGAAGACAGAGGGATAAAGAGAGAGAGGTGAAGACAGAGAGATAAGGAGAGAGAGGTGAAGACAGAGAGATAAGGAGAGAGAGGTGAAGACAGAGAGATAAGGAGAGAGAGGTGAAGACAGAGGGATAAGGAGAGATGAGGTGAAGACAGAGGGATAAAGAGAGAGATGTGAAGACAGAGTGATAAGGAGAGAGAGGTGAAGACAGAGTGATAAGGAGAGAGAGGTGAAGACAGAGAGATAAGGAGAGAGAGGTTGAAGACAGAGGGATAAGGAGAGAGAGGTGAAGACAGAGTGATAAGGAGAGATGAGGTGAAGAACAGAGGATTAAGGAGAGAGAGGTGAAGACAGAGAGATAAGGAGAGAGAGGTGAAGACAGAGGGATAAGGAGAGATGAGGTGAAGACAGAGAGATAAGGAGAGATGAGGGTGAAGACAGAGGGATAAGGAGAGAGAGGTGAAGACAGAGGGATAAGGAGAGAGAGGTGAAGACAGAGTGATAAGGAGAGAGAGGTGAAGACAGAGGATTAAGGAGAGAGAGGTGAAGACAGAGAGATAAGGAGAGAGAGGTGAGACAGAGGGATAAGGAGAGATGAGGTGAAGACAGAGAGATAAGGAGAGATGAGGTGAAGACAGAGGGATAAGGAGAGAGAGGTGAAGACAGAGGGATAAGGCGAGAGAGGTGAAGACAGAGGGATAAAGGAGAGAGAGGTGAAGCCAGAGGGATAAGGAGAGAGGAGGTGAAGACCGAGGGATAAGGAGAGAGAGGTGTAGATAGAGGGATAAGGAGAGTGAGGTGAAGACCGAGGGATAAGGAGAGAGAGGTGTAGACAGAGGGATAAGGAGAGTGAGGTGAAGACAGTGAGAAAAGGAGAGAGACGTGAAGACAGAGGGATAAGGAGAGAGAGGTGAAGACAGAGGGATAAGGAGAGATGAGGTGAAGACAGAGAGATAAGGAGAGATGAGGTGAAGACAGAGGGATAAGGAGAGAGTGGTGAAGACAGAGGGATAAGGCGAGAGGGTGAATACAGAGGGATAAGGAGAGATGATGTGAAGACAGAGAGATACGGAGAGAGGAGGTGAAGACAGAGAGATAAGGAGAGATGAGGTGAAGACAGAGGGATAAAGAGAGAGAGGTGAAGACAGAGTATAAGGAGAGAGAGGTGAAGACAGAGAGATAAGGAGAGATGAGGTGAAGACAGAGGGATAAGGAGAGAGAGGTGAAGACAGAGTGATAAGGAGAGAGAGGTGAAGACAGAGGATTAAGGAGAGAGAGGTGAAGACAGAGAGATAAGGAGAGATGAGGTGAAGACAGAGAGATAAGGAGAGAGAGGTGAAGCCAGAGGGATAAGGAGAGAGGAGGTGAAGACCGAGGGATAAGGAGAGAGAGGTGAAGACAGAGGGATAAGGAGAGTGAGGTGAAGACAGTGAGAAAAGGAGAGAGACGTGAAGACAGAGGGATAAGGAGAGAGAGGTGAAGACAGAGGGATAAGGAGAGATGAGGTGAAGACAGAGAGATAAGGAGAGATGAGGTGAAGACAGAGGGATAAGGAGAGAGAGGTGAAGACAGAGGGATAAGGCGAGAGAGGTGAAGACAGAGGGATAAGGATAGATGATGTGAAGACAGAGAGATAAGGAGAGAGGAGGTGAAGACAGAGAGATAAGGAGAGAGAGGTGAAGGCCGAGGGATGAGGAGAGAGGAGGTGAAGACCGAGGGATAAGGAGAGAGAGGTGAAGACAGAGGGATAAGGAGAAAGAGGGTGAAGGAAGTGCGATAAGGGGAGAGAGTTGTAGACAGATAGATAAGGAGGAGAGAGGTGTGAAGACATAGTGATAAGGAGGAGAGAGGTGAAGACAGAGGGATAAGGAGAGAGGAGGTGAGACAGAGAGATAAGGAGAGAGAGGTGAAGACAGAGAGATAAGGAGAGAGAGGTGAAGACAGAGGGATAAGTCTGAGAGAGAGGTGAAGACAGTGAGATAAGGAGAGAGAAGTGAAGACAGAGGGATAAGGAGAGAGAGGTGAAGACAGAGGGATAAGGAGAGAGAGGTGAAGACAGAGTGATAAGGAGAGAGAGGTGAAGACAGAGGGATAAGTCGGGAGAGAGAGGTGAAGACAGTGAGATAAGGAGAGAGAAGTGAAGACAGAGGGATAAGGAGAGAGAGGTGAAGACAGAGGGATAAGGAGAGAGAGGTGAAGACAGAGTGATAAGGAGAGAGAGGTGAAGACAGAGGATTAAGGAGAGAGGAGGTGAAGACAGAGAGATAAGGAGAGATGAGGTGAAGACAGAGAGATAAGGAGAGAGAGGTGAAGACAGAGACATAAGGAGAGATGAGGTGAAGATAGAGAGATAAGGAGAGAGAGGTGAAGACAGAGGGTGTAAGGAGAGATGAGGTGAAGACAGAGAGATAAGGAGAGATGAGGTGAAGACAGAGGGATAACGAGAGAAAGTGAAGACAGAGGGATAAGGAGAGAGAGGTGAAGACAGTGAGATAAGGAGAGAGAGGTGAATACAGAGGGATAAGGAGAGAGAGGTGAAGACAGAGTGATAAGGAGAGAGAGGTGAAGACAGTGAGATAAGGAGAGAGAGGTGAAGACAGAGGGATAAGGAGAGAGAGGTGAAGACAGAGGGCTTAATGAGAGATGAGGTGAAGACAGAGAGATAAGGATAGAGGGGTGAAGACAGAGGGATAAGGAGAGAGAGGTGAAGACAGAGGGCTTAAGGATAGATGAGGTGAAGATAGAGAGATAAGGAGAGAGAAGTGAAGATAGAGGGATGAGGAGAGAGAGGTGAAGACAGAGGGCTTAAGGAGAGATGAGTGAAGACAGTGAGATAAGGAGAGAGAGGTGAAGACAGTGTGATAAGGAAGAGAGAGGTGAGACAGAAGGAAAAGGAGAGAGGAGGTGAAGACAGAATGATAAGGAGAGAGAGGTGAAGACAGTGAGATAAGGAGAGAGAGGTGAAGACAGTGAGATAAGGAGAGAGAGGTGAAGACAGAGGGATAAGGAGAGAGAGGTGAAGACAGAGGGATAAGGGAGAGAGAGGTTGAAGGACAGACTGATAAGGAGAGAGAGGTGAAGACAGAGGGATAAGGAAGAGAGATGTGAAACAGAGGGATTAGGAGAGAGAGGTGAAAACAGAGGGATTAAGGAGAGAGAAGGTGAAGACAGAGGGATACGGAGAGAGAGAGGGTAAAGACAGAGGGATAAGGAGAGAGAGGTGAAGACAGAAGGATAAGGAGAGAGTGGTGTGAAGACAGAGGGATAAGGAGAGAGAGGTTGAAGCCAGAGGGATAAGGAGAGAGGAGGTGAAGACCGAGGGATAAGGAGAGAGAGGTGTAGACAGAGGGATAAGGAGAGTGAGGTGAAGACAGTGAGAAAAGGAGAGAGACGTGAAGACAGAGGGATAAGGAGAGAGAGGTGAAGACAGAGGATAAGGAGAGATGAGGTGAAGACAGAGAGATAAGGAGAGATGAGGTGAAGACAGAGGGATAAGGAGAGAGTGGTGAAGACAGAGGGATAAGGCGAGAGAGGTGAATACAGAGGGATAAGGAGAGATGATGTGAAGACAGAGAGATAAGGAGAGAGGAGGTGAAGACAGAGTGATAAGGAGAGAGAGGTGAAGACAGAGAGATAAGGAGAGAAGAGGTGAAGACAGAGAGATAAGGAGAGATGAGGTGAAGACAGAGGGATAAGGAGAGAGAGGTGAAGACAGAGTGATAAGGAGAGAGAGGTGAAGACAGAGGATTAAGGAGAGAGAGTGTGAAGACAGAGAGATAAGGAGAGATGAGGTGAAGACAGAGAGATAAGGAGAGAGAGGTGAAGACAGAGACGTAAGGAGAGATGAGGTGAAGACAGACAGATAAGGAGAGATGAGGTGAAGACAGAGGGATAAGGAGAGAGAGGTGAAGACAGAGGGATAAGGAGAGAGAGGTGAAGACAGAGTGTAACTGACCTGTGTGAGCCATACGTTGGTGGTCATGACCTGCTCTCTCTCGTGCTGCAATAGAAAGAGGAACACAGCAACGTTATTGGGGTGGGTTAGAGACATTATTATGTTCTGAGGTGGGTGGGTTAGAGACAGAGCATGGGCCACCCCACACACAGACACATACTCACCACACTGATGAGCTGGGCCAGGGACACCATCAGCTGAACTGTCACCAGCTCAGAACCATTGGTCGCTGGGCGGATCAGTTTGTTATAGTGGGCGGGGTTTAGCAGGTGCTCCACCAGCCGCTCTTCAGTATCCGCCCCCAGGCTGCCTGAAAATAAATAAATAATTGGTTCACAGACATGGCCATCAAACGCTTTCTATGGTGATAACAACAACAACAACAACAACAAACAAGAAGAAAGGATATAGCTGAACCTGTTTAATGGGGAGGCCTTGTGATGAAGCTGTATGTTAGTCTGCTCCATAACATTGTGCTCAGTATAAAGCTGGGAGTCTATGAGGCATGATGGTATTCCTCTCTGCCTGCTGGAACATGTCAGCACAGCTCTAGTCTCTCCCTGGCTCAGGAGCTGATATCATATCAATGAGTCAAGTAGTCTTACTGTCTCTCCCTCTCTCCTCTACTGTCTATTTCTCTCCTCCTCCATCTCACTTTTCCTCCGACTCTTTCTCTTTCCCAGTCCTTACCCCACTCCCACTCCCACTCCCTCTCAGGTTGTTGTCATATCACTGGAGTGGCTTGGTTTTGGCAGAGCTGTCACAATACCACACAAAGTGGAGGATAAATACTGCTGCAGGAGACACACCACAACAACTCTCTCTGTCTCCCCTTCCCTTTATCTCTCTCTCTCTCCCCTTCCCTTTATCTCTCTCTGTCTCCCCTTCCCTTTATCTCTCTCTCCCCCCTTCCCTTTATCTCTCTCTCTGTCTCCCCTTCCCTTTATCTCTCTCTCTCTCTCCCCTTCCCTTTATCTCTCTCTCTCTCTCCCCTTCCCTTTATCTCTCTCTCTCTCTCCCCTTCCCTTTATATCTCTCTCTGTCTCCCCTTCCCTTTATCTCTCTCTCTCTCCCCTTCCCTTTATCTCTCTCTTTCTCTCTCTCCCCTTCCCTTTATCTCTCTCTTTCTCTCTCTCCCCTTCCCTTTATCTCTCTCTTTCTCTCTCTCCCCTTCCCTTTATCTCTCTCTCTCTCTCTCCCCTTCCCTTTATCTCTCTCTCTCCCCTTCCCTTTATCTCTCTCTCTCTCTCCCCTTCCCTTTATCTCTCTCTCTCTCAATTCAAATCAAGGGGCTTTATTGGCATGGGTTAACATTGCCAAAGCAAGTGAGGTAGATATTATACAAAAGTGAAATAAACAATAAAAATTAACAGTAAACATCACACATACAGACGTTTCAAAACAATAAAGACATTACAAATGTCATATTATATATATACAGTGTTGTAACAATGTACAAATGGTTAAAGTACACAAGGGAAAATAAATAAGCATAAATATGGGTTGTATTTAGAATGGTGTTTGTTCTTCACTGGTTGCCCTTTTCTTGTGACAACAGGTCACACATCTTGCTGCTGTGATGGCACACTGTGGAATTTCACCCAGTAGATATGGGAGTTTATCAAAATTGGATTTGTTTTCGAATTCTTTGTGGATCTATGTAATTTGAGGGATATATGTATCTCTAATATGGTCATACGTTGGACAGGAGGTTAGGAAGTGCAGCTCAGTTTCCACCTCATTTTGTGGGCAGTGAGCACATAGCCTGTCTTCTCTTGAGAGCCAGGTCTGTCTACGGCGGCCTTTCTCAATAGCAAGGCTATGCTCACAAAGTCTGTACATAGTCAAAGCTTTCCTTAATTTTGGGTCAGTCACAGTGGACAGGTATTCTGCCACTGTGTACTCTCTGTTTAGGGCCAAATAGCATTCTAGTTAGCTCTGTTTTTTTGTTAATTCTTTCCAATGTGTCAAGTAATTATCTTTTTGTTTTCTCATGATTTGGGTCTAATTGTGCTGCTGTCCTGGGGCAATGTGGGGTGTGTTTGTGTTTGTGAACAGAGCCCCAGGACCAGCTTGCTTAGGGGACTCTTCTCCAGGTTCATCTCTCTGTAGGTGATGGCTTTGTTATGGAAGGTTTGGGAATCGCTTCCTTTTAGGTGGTTGTAGAATTTAACAGCTCTTCTGGATTTTGATCATTAGTGGGTATCGGCCTAATTCTGCTCTGCATGCATTATTTGGTGTTCTACGTTGTACACGGTGGATATTTTTGCAGAATTCTGCATGCAGAGTCTCAATTTGGTGTTTGTCCCATTTTGTGAAGTCTTGGTTTGTGAGCGGACCCCAGACCTCACAACTATCCCATTCCCGTCTCTCATACTCCCTCTCTATCCCCTTCCCCTCTTTCTTTCTCCCTCTCTATCCCCTTCCCGTCTCTCATACTCCCTCTCTCTCTCCCCTTCCCCTCTTTCTTTCTCCCTCTCTATCCCCTTCCCTCTTTCTTTCTCCCTCTCTCTCCCCTTCCTGTCTCTCTTTCTCCCTCTCTCTCCCCTTCCCCTCGTTCTCTCTCTCTATCTATCTATCCCCTTCCCGTCTCTTTCTCCCTCTCTCTCTTCCCTTCCCCTCTTTCTTTCTCCCTCTCTCTCCCCTTCCCGTCTCTTACTCCCTCTCTCTATCCCCTTCCAGTCTCTCTTTCTCCCTCTCTAATCCCCTTCCGTCTCTCTTACTCCCTCTCTTTCCCCTTTCCCCTTCCCCCCTTCCCCTCTTCTTTCTCCCTCTCTATCCCTTCAAATCTCTTTCTCCCTCTCTCTCCCCTTCCCCTCTTTCTTTCTCCTCTCTCCCTTCCTGTCTCTCTCCCTTCCTGTCTCTCTCTCTTTCTCTCTCTCTCTCCCCCCTCTTCCCCTGCTCCATCTCCCCATGCTCTCTCTCCCCCTCTTCCCCCTGCTCCATCTCCCCATGTTCTCTCTCTCCCCCTCTTTCCCCTGCTCTCTCTCCCCATGTTCTCTCTCGCCCCCTCTTTCCCCTTCCCCTCTTTCTTCCTCCCTCTCTATCCCTTCCCATCTCTCTTACTCCCTCTCTCTCCCCTTCCCCTCTTTCTTTCTCCCTCTCGCCCCCCCTTCCTGTCTCTCTCCACTTCCCCTCTCTCTCTCCCTCTCTATCCCCTTCCCGTCTCTCTTACTCCCTCTCTCTCCCCTTCCCCTCTTTCTTTCTCTCTCTCACCCTCTTTCCCCTGCTCCATCTCCCCATGTTCTCCCCTCCCCCTCTTAACCTGCTCCATCTCCCCATGTTCTCTCTCCTCCCCCCTCTTAACCTGCTCCATCTCCCATGTTCTCATCTCTCCCCCTCTCCCCCTGCTCTCGTCGTCCCCCCTCTTTCCCCTCCCCCTCTTCCCACATTCTCTCTCCCCATGTTCTCTCTCTCCACCCTCTTTCCCCTGCTCCATCTCCCCATGTTCTCTCTCTCCCCCCTCTTAACCTGCTCCATCTCCCCATGTTCTCTCTTTCCCCTCTTCCCCCTGCTCTCTCTCCCCATGTTCTCTCTCTCCCCCTCTTCCCCCTGCTCTCTCTCCCCATGTTCTCTCTCTCCCCCCTCATTAACCTGCTCTCTCTCCCCATGTTCTCTCTCTCCCCCCTCTTAACCTGCTCTCTCTCCCCATGTTCTCTCTCTCCCCCCCTCTCTCCCCCTCTTAACCTGCTCTCTCTCCCCATGTTCTCTCTCTCTCCCCCCTCTTAACCTGCTCTCTCTCCCCATGTTCTCTCTCTCCCCCCTCTTAACCTGCTCTCTCTCCCCATGTTCTCTCTCTCCCCCTCTTCCCCTGCTCCATCTCCTCATGTTCTCTCTCTCCCCCTCTTCCCCCCTGCTCCATCTCCCCATGTTCTCTCTCTCCCCCTCTTTCCCCTGCTCTCTCTCCCCATGTTCTCTCTCGCCCCCCTCTTTCCCCTTCCCCTCTTTCTTCTCCCTCCCTCTCTATCCCCTTCCCATCTCTCTTACTCCCTCTCTCTCCCCTTCCCCTCTTTCTTTCTCCCTCTCGCCCCCCCTTCCTGTCTCTCTCCACTTCCCCTCTCTCTCTCCCTCTCTATCCCCTTCCCGTCTCTCTTACTCCCTCTCTCTCCCCTTCCCCTCTTTCTTTCTCTCTCTCCCCCTCTTTCCCCTGCTCCATCTCCCCATGTTCTCCCTCCCCCTCTTAACCTGCTCCATCTCCCATGTTCTCTCTCTCCCCCCTCTTAACCTGCTCCATCTCCCCATGTTCTCTCTCTCCCCCTCTTTCCCCCTGCTCTCTCTCCCCATGTTCTCTCTCTCCCCCCTCTTTCCCCTCCCCCTCTTCCCACATTCTCTCTCCCCATGTTTCTCTCTCTCCACCCTCTTTCCCCGCTGCCTCCATCTCCCCATGTTCTCTCTCTCCCCCCCTTCTATAACCTGCTCCATCTCCCCATGTTCTCTCTTTCCCCCTCCTTCCCCCTGCTCTCTCTCCCCATGTTCTCTCTCTCCCCCTCTTCCCCCTGCTCTCTCTCCCCATCGTTCTCTCTCTCCCCCCTCTTAACCTGCTCTCTCTCCCCATGTTCTCTCTCTCCCCCTCTCTAAACCTGCTCTCTATCCCCATGTTCTCTCTCTCCCCCCTCTCTCTAACCTGCTCTCTCTCCCCCATGTCTCTCTCTCCCCCCTCTTAACCCTGCTCTCTCTCCCCATGTTCTCTCTCTCCCCCCCTCTTAACTGCTCTCTCTCCCCATGTTCTCTCTCTCCCCCCTCTTTCCCCTGCTCCATCTCCTCATGTTCTCTCTCTCCCCCTCTTTCCCCTGCTCCATCTCCCCATGTTCTCCCTCTCCCCTCTTCCCCCTGCTCTCTCTCTCTGTGGCGTTCTGTGTTCAGTGAACATGAATGACGGCCTCAGCGGTTGGATCAATGAAGACTGTAATCATAAGCCGTAAACTCCCCCATCCCTCTCTCTGTTTTTATCTCCATCGCTTTTTCTCTCTGACAGACTGATATTGTCTCTTCCTTCGTTCCCATCACTGTCATCAATACAAATGCTGTCAGCCTGTGTGTAGCTATTTGTCTGTTTGTTGTGTGTGTTGATGTGAGTGTGTGTAAGGGGGGTAAAGACGTGCTTGTGTGTATGTGTTTATCTTTGTGAGTTTGTTTTTTAGGGGTGATGGGGTAGAGCTTGAGGCTGAGGATTGTGTGTGTGCGTGTGTGTGCCACATGAATAATACACATTGCTACTGAACAAAGCACTGTGGGCTCAGCTCCTGATCTCAGCCATGCACTACAGACACACACACTCCTTGAATGCCTATGCACACACACACACACCTAGGATACAAGCACACATACACACAGTACACTACAGTTCAATACTCCATGTCAGCACCTGCTGCTAGGCTTTAATGACATCCCTCACTATATACTCAGCATCTGAATAAATGACCACCATTATCTCTGTCTTTCTCCCCCCCCCCCCCTTTCTCCCTCTCCTTCACTCTCTCCCCCCCCTTCTCCCTCTCCTTCACTCTTTCCCTCTTTCTCCCTCTCCTTCTCACCCCCCTTTCTCCCTCTCCTTCACTCTCTCCCGCTTTCCTTTCCCTCCCTCCCACCGTCTCTCTCTTCTCCTTTCCTTTCCCTCCCTCCCTCCATCTCTCCCGGCCACTGTGTCATAGTCAGGCCCAGGCAGAATGGTTGTAATGTTGCTGCTAGCTCAGGTTGTATCCTGCCAGTTTTCAGCAAATATTGCAAAGTTAATGTGACACCATGAATATTTCAGACTGACTCCCACATTAGACCTCAGTAAGACTGAGGGAAGGGAGGTAGAGGTATGCCATGATGACCTAACCCTGAGACTAAATCAGGATGAGACTAGATGAGACTAGATAAAGATGAGACTAGATAAGTGTGAGATTAGATAAGGGTGAGACTAGATGAGGATGAGACTAGATGAGACTAGATAAGGATGAAACTAGATAAGGATGATACTAGATAAGGACGAGACTAGATAAGGATGAGACTAGATGAGGATGAGACTAGATAAGGATGAGACTAGATAAGGATGAGACTAGATAAGGATTATACTAGATGAGACTAGATAAGGATGAGACTAGATAAGGATTATACTAGATGAGACTAGATAAGGATGAGACTAGATAAGGATGAGACTAGATGAGACAAAATCAGGATGAGACTAGATAAGGATGAGACTAGATAAGGATTATACTAGATGAGACTAGATAAGGATGATACTAGATAAGGATGAGACTAGATAAGGATTATACTAGATGAGACTAGATAAGGATGAGACTAGATAAGGATGAGACTAGATGAGACAAAATCAGGATGAGACTAGATAAGGATGAGACTAGATAAGGATTATACTAGATGAGACTAGATAAGGATGATACTAGATAAGGATGAGACTAGATAAGGATTATACTAGATGAGACTAGATAAGGATGATACTAGATAAGGATGAGACTAGATAAGGATGAGACTAGATAAGGATGAGACTAGATAAGGATGAGACTAGATGAGACAAAATCAGGATGAGACCAGATAAGGATGATACTAGATAAGGATGAGACTAGATGAGACTAAATCAGGATGAGACTAGATAAGGATGAGACTAGATAAGACTAGATAAGGATGAGACTAGATAAGGATGAGACTAGATAAGGATGAGACGATATAAGGATGAGACTAGATAAGGATAAGACTAATCAGGATGAGACTAGATAAGAATGAGACTAGATAAGGATGAGACAAGATAAGGATGGGGCTAGATAAGGATACGACCACATCAGGATGAGACTAGATAAGGATGATACTAGATAAAGATGAGACTAGATAAGGATGAGACTACATGAGACTAGATAAGGATGAGACCAGATAAGGATGATACTAGATAAGGATGAGACAAGATAAGTGTGAGACTAAATCAGGATGAGACTATATAAAGATGAGACTAGTGAGACTAAATCAGAATGAGGCTAGATGGGGATAAGACTAGATAAGGATGAGACTAGACAAGGATGAGACTAAATAAGGATGATTTTTTGGGGGGTGATTCGAATAGTTGCAAGACTTCATGTGGACTCTCAGACCATGTGGACTCTCAGACCATGTGGACTCTCAGACCATGTGGCCTCTCAGACCATGTGGCCTCTCAGACCATGTGGCCTCTCAGACCATGTGGACTCTCAGACCATGTGGACTCTCAGACCATGTGGACTCTCAGACCATGTGGACTCTCAGACCATGTGGACTCTCAGACCATGAGAAACATTATTTACAGATGGTTAGCGTATTCACTTGCATTTCAGAGTCAGTCCTCACCAGCAGTGATTCCTCTATCATTACTTAAGCAGGCTGCCTGCCACCCTTAGCTCATAGCCTTCCAGTAACATTTGGCCGGTTCAATTGAACAATTAGGTGTTGGCAGCAGTTATATCACTCAGGGAAACTAGAGAGGAAATGCTTCATCAGTACTTCCTCCTCAGACTCCCTACATCCTTTATCTTTGGGGTTCTCTGCTCTCAGCTGACAGACTCAGCTCACTTTCTGCTGACTGATCTGATCTGTACATCATCCGTATCGGCTGCCTGCTGCAAATCACACTGTCCTGCTATGACTGTTTCTGTTACTGCTACTGTCACTGTTTCTGTTACTGTTACTGTTACTGCTACTGTTATTGTTACTGTTACTACTTTCCTTGTCACTGTTACTGCTACTGTTACTGTTACTACTTTCACTGTCACTGTTTCTGTTACTGCTACTGTTACTGTTACTACTTTCACTGTTACTGCTACTGTCACTACTTTCACTGTTACTGCTACTGTCACTACTTTCACTGTTACTGCTACTGTCACTACTTTCACTGTTACTGCTACTGTCACTACTTTCACTGTTACTGCTACTGTCACTACTTTCACTGTTACTGTTAGTACTTTCACTGTTACTGTTACAACTTTCACTGTTACTGTTACTGTCACTACTTTCACTGTCACTGTTACTGTCACTACTTTCACTGTTACTGCTACTGTCACTACTTTCACTGTTACTGCTACTGTCACTACTTTCACTGTCACTCTTTCTGTTTCTGTTACTGTTACTACTTTCACTGTCACTCTTTCTGTTTCTGTTACTGTTACTACTTTCACTGTCACTCTTTCTGTTACTGTTACTGTCACTACTTTCACTGTTACTGTTACTGTCACTACTTTCACTGTTACTGCTACTGTCACTACTTTCACTGTTACTGCTACTGTCACTACTTTCACTGTTACTGCTACTGTCACTACTTTCACTGTTACTGCTACTGTCACTACTTTCACTGTTACTGTTACGTTACTACTTTCACTGTTACTGCTACTGTCACTACTTTCACTGTTACTGTTACTGTCACTACTTTCACTGTTACTGCTACTGTCACTACTTTCACTGTCACTCTTTCTGTTTCTGTTACTGTTACTACTTTCACTGTTACTGTTACTGTCACTACTTTCACTGTTACTGCTACTGTCACTACTTTCACTGTTACTGCTACTGTCACTACTTTCACTGTTACTGCTACTGTCACTACTTTCACTGTTACTGTT
The DNA here is from genome assembly GCF_002021735.2 of Oncorhynchus kisutch. Lineage (NCBI taxonomy): Eukaryota > Metazoa > Chordata > Actinopteri > Salmoniformes > Salmonidae > Oncorhynchus > Oncorhynchus kisutch. The sequence continues at coordinate 2,171,276 of NC_034175.2, read as the reverse complement.
ACTGTTACTACTTTCACTGTTACTGCTACTGTCACTACTTTCACTGTTACTGTTACTGTCACTACTTTCACTGTTACTGCTACTGTCACTACTTTCACTGTCACTCTTTCTGTTTCTGTTACTGTTACTACTTTCACTGTCACTCTTTCTGTTTCTGTTACTGTTACTACTTTCACTGTTTCTGTTACTGTTACTACTTTCACTGTCACTCTTTCTGTTTCTGTTACTGTTACTACATTCACTGTCACTCTTTCTGTTACTGTCACTACTTTCACTGTCACTCTTTCTGTTTCTGTTACTGTTACTACATTCACTGTCACTCTTTCTGTTACTGTCACTACTTTCACTGTTACTGTTACTGTCACTACTTTCACTGTTACTGTTACTACTTTCACTGTTACTGCTACTGTCACTACTTTCACTGTTACTGCTACTGTCACTACTTTCACTGTCACTGTTACTGTCACTACTTTCACTGTCACTCTTTCTGTTTCTGTTACTGTTACTACTTTCACTGTTTCTGTTACTGTCACTACTTTCACTGTTACTGTTACTGTTACTGCTACTGTCACTACTTTCACTGTCACTCTTTCTGTTTCTGTTACTGTTACTACTTTCACTGTTTCTGTTACTGTCACTACTTTCACTGTTACTGCTACTGTCACTACTTTCACTGTCACTCTTTCTGTTTCTGTTACTGTTACTACTTTCACTGTCACTCTTTCTGTTTCTGTTACTGTTACTACTTTCACTGTCACTCTTTCTGTTACTGTTACTGTCACTACTTTCACTGTTACTGTTACTGTCACTACTTTCACTGTTACTGCTACTGTCACTACTTTCACTGTCACTCTTTCTGTTTCTGTTACTGTTACTACTTTCACTGTCACTCTTTCTGTTTCTGTTACTGTTACTACTTTCACTGTCACTCTTTCTGTTACTGTTACTGTTACTACTTTCACTGTCACTCTTTCTGTTACTGTTACTGTCACTACTTTCACTGTTACTGCTACTGTCACTACTTTCACTGTTACTGCTACTGTCACTACTTTCACTGTTACTGTTACTGTCACTACTTTCACTGTTACTGCTACTGTCACTACTTTCACTGTTACTGTTACTGTCACTACTTTCACTCTTTCTGTTTCTGTTACTGCTACTGTCACTACTTTCACTGTTACTGTTACTGTCACTACTTTCACTGTTACTGCTACTGTCACTACTTTCACTGTTACTGCTACTGTCACTACTTTCACTGTCACTCTTTCTGTTTCTGTTACTGTTACTACTTTCACTGTCACTGTTTCTGTTACTGTTACTGTCACTGTTTCTGTTACTGTCACTACTTTCACTGTTACTGCTACTGTCACTACTTTCACTGTTACTGCTACTGTCACTACTTTCACTGTTACTGTTACTGTTACTACTTTCACTGTTACTGCTACTGTCACTACTTTCACTGTTACTGTTACTGTCACTACTTTCACTGTTACTGCTACTGTCACTACTTTCACTGTCACTCTTTCTGTTTCTGTTACTGTTACTACTTTCACTGTCACTCTTTCTGTTTCTGTTACTGTTACTACTTTCACTGTTTCTGTTACTGTTACTACTTTCACTGTCACTCTTTCTGTTTCTGTTACTGTTACTACATTCACTGTCACTCTTTCTGTTACTGTCACTACTTTCACTGTCACTCTTTCTGTTTCTGTTACTGTTACTACATTCACTGTCACTCTTTCTGTTACTGTCACTACTTTCACTGTTACTGTTACTGTCACTACTTTCACTGTTACTGTTACTACTTTCACTGTTACTGCTACTGTCACTACTTTCACTGTTACTGCTACTGTCACTACTTTCACTGTCACTGTTACTGTCACTACTTTCACTGTCACTCTTTCTGTTTCTGTTACTGTTACTACTTTCACTGTTTCTGTTACTGTCACTACTTTCACTGTTACTGTTACTGTTACTGCTACTGTCACTACTTTCACTGTCACTCTTTCTGTTTCTGTTACTGTTACTACTTTCACTGTTTCTGTTACTGTCACTACTTTCACTGTTACTGCTACTGTCACTACTTTCACTGTCACTCTTTCTGTTTCTGTTACTGTTACTACTTTCACTGTCACTCTTTCTGTTTCTGTTACTGTTACTACTTTCACTGTCACTCTTTCTGTTACTGTTACTGTCACTACTTTCACTGTTACTGTTACTGTCACTACTTTCACTGTTACTGCTACTGTCACTACTTTCACTGTCACTCTTTCTGTTTCTGTTACTGTTACTACTTTCACTGTCACTCTTTCTGTTTCTGTTACTGTTACTACTTTCACTGTCACTCTTTCTGTTACTGTTACTGTTACTACTTTCACTGTCACTCTTTCTGTTACTGTTACTGTCACTACTTTCACTGTTACTGCTACTGTCACTACTTTCACTGTTACTGCTACTGTCACTACTTTCACTGTTACTGTTACTGTCACTACTTTCACTGTTACTGCTACTGTCACTACTTTCACTGTTACTGCTACTGTCACTACTTTCACTCTTTCTGTTTCTGTTACTGCTACTGTCACTACTTTCACTGTTACTGTTACTGTCACTACTTTCACTGTTACTGCTACTGTCACTACTTTCACTGTTACTGCTACTGTCACTACTTTCACTGTCACTCTTTCTGTTTCTGTTACTGTTACTACTTTCACTGTCACTGTTTCTGTTACTGTTACTGTCACTGTTTCTGTTACTGTCACTACTTTCACTGTTACTGCTACTGTCACTACTTTCACTGTTACTGCTACTGTCACTACTTTCACTGTTACTGCTACTGTCACTACTTTCACTGTTACTGTTACTGTCACTACTTTCACTGTTACTGTCACTACTTTCACTGTTACTGTTACTGTCACTACTTTCACTGTTACTGTTACTGTTACTACTTTCACTGTCACTCTTTCTGTTTCTGTTACTGTTACTACTTTCACTGTCACTCTTTCTGTTACTGTTACTGTCACTACTTTCACTGTTACTGCCACTACTTTCACTGTCACTGTTACTGTCACTACTTTCACTGTCACTGTTACTGTCACTACTTTCACTGTTACTGTCACTACTTTCACTGTTACTGCTACTGTCACTGTTACTGTTTCTGTTACTGCTACTGTCACAGTTTCTGTTACTGTTACTGTTACTGCTACTGTCACTACTTTCACTGTCACAGTTTCTGTTACTGCTACTGTCACTACTTTCACTGTCACAGTTTCTGTTACTGCTACTGTCACTACTTTCACTGTCACAGTTTCTGTTACTGTCACTACTCTCACTGTCACTACTTTCACTGTCACAGTTTCTGTTACTGTTACTGTCACTACTCTCACTGTCACTACTTTCACTGTTACTGCTACTGTCACTACTTTCACTGTTACTGCTATGGTCACTGTTATTGTTACTGTCACTGTCACTGTTACTGCTACTGTTACTACTACTGTCACTGGTATTGCTACTGTCACTGTTGCTGCTACTGTTATTGCTACTGTTACTGCTACAGTAGTGTTAGGTTTAGAATTAGGTTTAGGGTTAGGAGCTAGGACTAGTTGTAGGGTTAGGAGCAAGGGTTAGGAGCAAGGGTTAGGTTTTGGGGTCAGGGTTAGGGAAGATAGGATTTTGAATGGGACAAGGTCAGTTACACACACACACACACACACACACACACACACACACACACACACACACACACACACACACACACACACACACACACACACACACACACACACACACACACACACACAGGTGTAAAAGTGAATTCCTCATACTACAGTAACATGCATGATAAAACATGAGAAAGGAGTTGCCTTGTCATGCAGAGTACATAACTAACATGCAAAACTAAACTGTATCGTCTCATGTCATTTAGTCTACAGACAGACAGGCCCACGTCACATGGAACAACAGAGTGAAGAATCGTACAGTCATTTAGATGTGTTCTTGTATTTTTTTATTTCACCTTTATTTAACCAGGTAGGCCAGTTGAGAACACCTTTATTTAACCAGGTAGGCCAGTTGAGAACAAGTTCTCATTTACAACTGCGACCTGGCCAAGATAAAGCAAAGCAGTGTGATACAGACAACAACACAGAGTTACACATGGAGTAAACAAACATACAGTCAATAATACAGTAGAGAAAATATATATACAGTGTGTGCAAATGAGGTAGGATAAGGTAGGTAAGGCAATAAATAGGCCATGGTGGTGAAATAACTACAATATAGCAATTAAACACTGGAGTGATAGATGTGCAGAAGATGAGTGTGCAAGTAGAGATACTGGGGTGCAAACGATTAAGTGTCTGCCATCACCTGCTGGATGTTATATATGCTGAATATACTGTATCACCACAGCAGGTAGTGCCCGTTTACATGAGGGGTAACAGATGTGGTGTGTGTAGGGTGGAGGGGGTGTTGTCTGTACACATGTGCGTCAAATCAAAAATCAAGTCACATTTTATTTGTCCCATACACGTGTTTAGCAGATGTTATTGTTGGTGTAGCGAAATGCTTGTGTTTCTAGCTCTAACAGTGAAGCAATATATAACAGTAATATCCAACAATTTCACAACAATACACACAAATCTAAAGAAAAGGAAAGGAATTAAGAATTTATAAATATTTGGGTGAGCAATGTCAGAACAGCATAGACTAAGATGTAGTAGAATACAGTATATACATATAAGGTGAGTAATGCAAATTATGTCAACATTATTAAAGTGACTAGTGTTCCATTATTAAAGTGGCCAGTGATTCCAAGTCTATGTATATAGGGCAGCAGCCTCAAATGTGCTAGTGATGGCTATTTAACAGCATTTAACAGTCTGATGGCCTTGAGATAGAAGCTGTTTTTCAGTCTCTAGGTCCCAGCTTTGATGCACCTGTACTGACCTCGCCTTCTGGATGGTAGCGGGGTGAACAGGCAGTGGCTCGGGTGTTTCTTGTCTTTGATGATCTTTTTGGCCTTCCAAATGTGTGTATAAAACACCCTCTCCGCTCTGTGTTAACTACTCATTTATACAATTAATGTGTGTGTGTGTGTGTGTGTGTCTCGTTGTTGTACTGGTGATGATAGATGGTTAGTTAACCCAGGGCTGAGGGGGAGTCCCCTGTCCTGTCACTCTCTATTGATTGTTTGGAAATCTAAAGCAGCTGTAACTCGGCCAATCAGTGATGTGTTTATATATGTGTGTGTGTGTGGTAAGTGGTTGCCGTTGGCTGGTGTTTTGTGTTGTTTCGGCTCATTAACCTCTCTGGAATTTAATGTTGATGTCTGCGTGTGTGTGTGTGTGTGTGTGTGTGTTTCGATGGGGGCTCCTGCAGACTTCTCCTACGCATGATGTTCTAATGGTGGAAGGGAGTGGGTGGTGGAGGGGAGTGGGTGGTGGAGGCTTCTGTTGCAGCCACCTAGTTGGCATGCAGATGTAGAGGTAGGGGTCCACTGTGCCCCCCAACTTTCTATAGTCGTAGTTTTCCTTAGTCTCAGACAGATTGCTCAGCAGTGTGAACGCATTTCTGTGTGTGTGTGTGTGTGTGTGTGTATATATTGAGCCCCACAGTATGAGTCATAATACCCATAAAACCTAGCAGTGGAAATGGTTCCAGTAATTTTCCAACCATTCATTTGATCCATTCTGGATTTTAGAAACCCTTCAAATAAAGGCTGTATTTTGTGTAGGCTTACCCTGGTATGACGTTTTGATAAGCATATAAATCTCTCTCTGACAAAAGTACTTTTATCAATATATTCGCCTGTATTTACACCCCCCCCCCCCCCCCCCCCCCCCCCCCATAAAAAGAAATGCTAATTAGCTGCTAATGAGGTTATCATACAGAACTACAGATGCCTGTCTAAAGCTTCATGTCATCAGGGCCATGGTGACTTCGACGAGACTGATGAATTGAGGCAAAGGTAAGAATCTCTAGATGAACTATCTAATGTTAGTAATTAAAACATTGGCTAAAGTTGTTTAAATGTACAATTCTGTTATCTGTTTTGGGAAAGTTTTAAATTGTAAATGCCTGTTATCTACCTTGTTAGCTCATGGTTAGCTAGTTAGCAACATTAGCCTGGATAGATTAGCAGTCTATTTGTCTAGCCATTTAAATGCATGAGTTTAGATTTCTTTGGCTTTTATAAACCAACAGTCTAGCTTGCTAGTGAACTAGCTAGCTAACTTAGATGGTGAGAAGCTAGGGCTAGGCGTTCTTGATCATGTTTGTTTGTGCCTGAGGGGTGGGTTTCCTACTTCAAGTACAACTTGACTTGTAGCTACCCTAGCTAGATGTGATATTTTAGTCTGGATTTTTGAAAGGTTTTGGAGATGGACTGATTAGCATCCTCTGGAGTCTTTACAGCGGGAAAACGTTGATATGTTTACTGCCCTCTGGACAGCAGATCATGAGTATAGCTAGTAGGCGGGGTGGGGGGTATTGATATATAATGCATGCTCCACTCAAGTTGAACTTGTTGACTGATGCCGCGGAGGCGGCTGCTAAGAAGGGAGCAGCTGCGAACCAGAAGACTGCAGCCAAGGCAGCACTGGTCCACACCTGCCCTGTCTGTCAGGTGAGTAGTATTGGTTGGTACTGTATGTGCCTTTAGGTTCCTCTCAATGTGTAGGCTATTGTACTGGCTTGTGTGGAACAGTTTGTAGTAGTTTGTTGCATCGTATTGCTTAGTGACAACTTTGAATTCAAGCTAAGCTACAGGTTGTTAACTTCCTCCATTTTGTAGTTGACCTTTATTCACTGAACAAAAACATAAAACGCAACATGCAACAATTTCAAAGATTTAACTAAATTACAGTTAATGTAAGGAAATCAGTCAATTGAAATAAATAAATTAAGCCCAAATCGATGGATTTCACATGACTGGGAATACAGATATGCATACAGTATGTTAGTCACAGGCACCTTTAGAAAAAGGTAGGGTTAGTTTATGCGAAGTTGCTGGATATTGGCGGGAACTGGAGCACGCTGTCGTACACGTTGATCCAGAGCATCACAAACATGCTCAATGGGTGACATGTCTGGTGAGTATGCAGGCCATGGAAGAACTGGGACATTTTCAGCTTCCAGGAATTGTGTACCATCATGCTGAAACATGAGGTGATGGCGGCTAGTGAATGGCACAACAATGATCTTGTCACAGTATCTCTGTTCATTCAAATTGCCATCGATAAAATGCAATTGTGTTTGTGGTCCATAGCTTATGCCTGCCCATACCATAACCCCACCGCCACCATGGGGCTCTCTGTTCACAACGTTGACATCAGCATACCGCTCGCCCACACGACGCCATACTCGCTATCTGCCATCTGCCCGGTACAGTTGAAACTGTGATTAATCTGTAGAGCACACTTCTCCAGCGTGCCAGTGGCCATCAAAGGTGAGCATTTGCCTACTGAAGTCAGTTACGACTCCAAACTGCAGTCAAGTCAAGACCCTGGTGAGGAGGGCAAGCATGCAGATGAGCTTCCCTGAGATGATTTCTGATAGTTTGTGCAGAAAGTCTTTGGTTGTGCAAACCCACAGTTTCATCAGCTGTCCGGGTGGCTGGTCTCAGATGATTCCGTAGTTGAAGAAGCTGGATGTGGAGGTCCTGGGCTGGCGTGGTCACATGAGATTTGAGGCGGGTTGGATGTACTGCTAAATTCTCTAAAATGACTTTGGAGGCGGCTTATGTTGGAGAAATTAACACTTAATTATCTGGCAACAGCTCTGGTGGACATTCCTGCAGTCAGCCAATCGGTTTGAGAGTTTCAAGTTCCTTCGTGTCTTCATCACCAACGAACTATCATGGTCCAAACATACCAAGTCAATCGTGAAGAGGGCACGACAAAACCTTTACCCCCTCTGGAGACTGAAATAGGCATAGGCCCCCAGATCCTCAAAAGGTTCTCACCTCTGCACCATCGAGAGCATCCTGACCGGTTGCATCACCGCCAGGTATGGCAACTGCTCGGCATCTGACCATAAGGCGCTACAGAGGGTAGTGCGAACGGCCCAGTACATCACTGGGGCCAAGATTCCAGCCATCCAGGACCTATATAATAGGCGGTGTCAGAGGAAAGCCCATAAAATTGTCAGAGACTCCAGTCACCCAAGTTATAGACTGTTTTCTCTGCTACCGCAAGGCAAGCGGTACCGGAGCGCTTGTCTAGGACCAAGTCTAGGACCAAAAGGCTCCTCAACAGCTTCTACCCCCAAGCCATTAGACTGCTGAACAACTCATAAAAATTGCCACCGGACAATTTACATTGAACCCCCCCTTGTACACTGCTGCTACTTGCTGTTTGTTACCTATGCATAGTCACTTCGCCCCCACCTACATGTACACCTACATGTACCTCAACTAGCCGGTACCCCTGCACTCTGACTCGGTACCGGTACCCCTGCACTCTGACTCGGTGCCCCTGCACTCTGACTCGGTACCGGTGCCCCTGCACTCTGACTCGGTACCGGTACCCCTGCACTCTGACTCGGTAACCGGTACCCCTGCACTCTGACTCGGTGCCCCTGCACTCTGACTCGGTACCGGTGCCCCTGCACTCTGACTCGGTACCGGTGCCCCTGCACTCTGACTCGGTACCGGTACCCCTGCACTCTGACTCGGTACCGGTGCCCCTGCACTCTGACTCGGTACCGGTACCCCTGCACTCTGACTCGGTACCGGTACCCCTGCACTCTGACTCGGTACCGGTGCCCCTGCACTCTGACTCGGTACCGGTACCCCTGCACTCTGACTCGGTACCGGTGCCCCTGCACTCTGACTCGGTACCGGTGCCCCTGCACTCTGACTCGGTACCGGTGCCCCTGCACTCTGACTCGGTACCGGTGCCCCTGCACTCTGACTCGGTACCGGTGCCCCTGCACTCTGACTCGGTACCGGTGCCCCTGCACTCTGACTCGGTACCGGTGCCCCTGCACTCTGACTCGGTACCGGTACCCCTGCACTCTGACTCGGTACCGGTACCCCTGCACTCTGACTCGGTACCGGTACCCCTGCACTCTGACTCGGTACCGGTACCCCTGCACTCTGACTCGGTACCGGTACCCCTGCACTCTGACTCGGTACCGGTGCCCCTGCACTCTGACTCGGTACCGGTACCCCTGCACTCTGACTCGGTACCGGTGACCCCGTATATAGCCTCTTCATTGTTATTCTTCTTGTGTTACTTTGTATCTTTACTTTTTATTTTTGCCTACTTAATTTCACTTAGGGGTGTACTCACTTTTGTTGCCAGCGGTTTAGACATTAATGGCTGTGTGTTGAGTTATTTTGAGGGGACAGCAAATTTACACTGTTATACAAGCTGTACACTCACTACTTTACATTGTAGCAAAGTGTCATTTCTTCAGTGTTGTCACATGAAAAGGTATACTCAAATATTTACAAAAATGTGAGGGGTGTACTCACTTTTGTGATATACTGTATATGCAGACCTGTGTCACGTTCGTTAGAATAAATGTCGGACTAAGGCGCAGCGGATGTTGAGTTCCACATTACTTATTAGAAAGTGAAACTAAGTAAAGACAAAAACAAATAAACAATAAACTAACAACGAACCGTGACTACAGAGATGCTACGTGCACTAACTCAGAACAATATCCCATAAACACAGGTGGGAAAAACAGCTACTTAAATATGATCCCCAATTAGAGACAACCATTACCAGCTGCCTCTAATTGGGAATCATACACAATCACCAACATAGAAAAACAAACCTAGAACCCCACATAGAAATAATAAACTAGACTAACCCCCCAGTCACGCCTTGACCTACTCTACCATAGAAAATAAGGGCTCTCTATGGTCAGGACGTGACAACCTGAAGAACATTAAGCAGCACTTTGAAAGCAAGCATTACAAGTCTCAAATGGTCCCAGTACTGATTGATGTGCAGGCCTAAGTGGCCACACACACTCAAATGGACCTACAGCTGGGGTAAGATTCTTCCATCATTCACACACAGTAGACATAGTATAAACCACCATGTTGTCAACAAAATGCTGTCCTCAATGCCCAAAATGATTTGAATGCTGCAACTAAGACGGAAGGACGTCGAGGCTGAGGCCTCGAGGCCCAGAGTATGACTGGACATGGGGTAACAACAATCTAAAGGGGTGTTGAAGCACACCAGCACCAAATTTTATGTTTATTCTATGGCCAACCATCCCTCTAGCTACACCTTATTCCACACTATGCCTTTCATGCCCCATGGTCCCTCAACTTCAGACCCTTTTAACTCTCCATCTTATCACTGTAAAACCACCCTACGTTCACCCAATTTCCCTATGCTGCTTCTTTCACTTGTTCTTCTCCAGATTTGATCATATCTAGACTCAGAAACACATTTAAAAGTGTTGTGGTGTACTGTTTTTACTACCTTTCTTTCACCTATGTAAATTCTGTCCTCCTGCTCATCCTGCGGTTCAGACTGAATGCAATGGTAAAGGTGCTGCCCACAATAGCTGTGTTTAGGCATGGCTTCATGGACCTGTTACACTAGAAGGGTGTTGATATAGCTGTGTTTAGGCATGGCTACATGGACCTGTTACACTAGAAGGGTGTTGATATAGCTGTGTTTAGGCATGGCTACATGGACCTGTTACACTAGAAGGGTGTTGATATAGCTGTGTTTAGGCATGGCTACATGGACCTGTTACACCAGAAGGGTGTTGATATAGCTGTGTTTAGGCATGGCTACATGGACCTGTTACACTAGAAGGGTGTTGATATAGCTGTGTTTAGGCATGGCTACATGGACCTGTTACACTAGAAGGGTGTTGATATAGCTGTGTTTAGGCATGGCTACATGGACCTGTTACACCAGAAGGGTGTTGATATAGCTGTGTTTAGACATGGCTACATGGACCTGTTACACTAGAAGGGTGTTGATATAGCTGTGTTTAGGCATGGCTACATGGACCTGTTACACTAGAAGGGTGTTAATATAGCTGTGTTTAGGCATGGCTACATGGACCTGTTACACTAGAAGGGTGTTGATATAGCTGTGTTTAGACATGGCTACATGGACCTGTTACACTAGAAGGGTGTTGATATAGCTGTGTTTAGGCATGGCTACATGGACCTGTTACACTAGAAGGGTGTTGATATAGCTGTGTTTAGGCATGGCTACATGGACCTGTTACACTAGAAGGGTGTTGATATAGCTGTGTTTAGGCATGGCTACATGGACCTGTTACACTAGAAGGGTGTTGATATAGCTGTGTTTAGGCATGGCTACATGGACCTGTTACACTAGAAGGGTGTTGATATAGCTGTGTTTAGGCATGGCTCCATGGACCTGTTACACTAGAAGGGTGTTGATATAGCTGTGTTTAGGCATGGCTCCATGGACCTGTTACACTAGAAGGGTGTTGATATAGCTGTGTTTAGGCATGGCTACATGGACCTGTTACACTAGAAGGGTGTTGATATAGCTGTGTTTAGGCATGGCTACATGGACCTGTTACACTAGAAGGGTGTGGATATAGCTGTGTTTAGGCATGGCTACATGGACCTGTTACACTAGAAGGGTGTTGATATAGCTGTGTTTAGGCATGGATACATGGGCCTGTTACACCAGAAGGGTGTTGATATAGCTGTGTTTAGGCATGGCTACATGGACCTGTTACACTAGAAGGGTGTTGATATAGCTGTGTTTAGGCATGGCTACATGGACCTGTTACACTAGAAGGGTGTTGATATAGCTGTGTTTAGGCATGGCTACATGGACCTGTTACACTAGAAGGGTGTTGATATAGCTGTGTTTAGACATGGCTACATGGACCTGTTACACTAGAAGGGTGTTGATATAGCTGTGTTTAGGCATGGCTTCCTTGTTTTGAGTCTGTTAGGTGTGTTTCTCATTCTGCTGGTGTTGACCTAGTATTTTATATAAAAGCTACCTTACACCTTCAATTGTTTCTACATTTTTGGTTTCTACCAACCAAAAATTACAATATGCTGTTTTACATGGTGTTATTTGTGCTGGTCTAATTCCTAAAATGGAAAATCAGAAGAATCTGTGTGTTCTCTGATGGGAATAATAGTTAATATGGTGCTCTTCGATGTCCCAGGTTTGTGGCATTGATGAAGAAACAATTTCATCTTTACTTACATTCAGGTGTTTATATGTTATGTATAAAAGGCACATGCATGCATTGTTTACTATTTAGATTTCATTAAAACAGTTGAATTGTTGGAGTTAAGGTGTGTGGTGGTTATTTCTTTATTATCAAATGAGGAGAGACAAACTCATCACACAAGTCAGATTTACACATAAACTAATCTTAATTCACTTATTAATAAGGAAAGCAGGTCACACCACACACACAAGTTAATGATGTGAGTACCCTGCAATAGTGATGGCTGGTCAACGAACCACCCTTATATGATTCGTTGAGAGCCCCGACACAAACTAAACAAATATATTTTATAGCAAAGATACACCCCCTTAGTCTACATGACAAACAACAGATGGTGTGGAATGGGTCACAAGGTTAGGATTTGCATAAAATAAATGGACAGTAGACGGTATCTGCTGTAAAGACTGTTCTCGTTGTGTGGAAACCAGGGTCTGGCCCCCAAAAACAAAGTTCCTCTCATCATTATCCATACAGGAGCCATCTCTATCCTGGTACCTCCCAGCACACAAACACCAACTCATGCTATGGAATGCGGTCTTTAGGTTTTATCACCAAAGGCATGGTAAATCCACAGTCAGCATTGAGCGCCCAGGGGCCCAATTCAGAAGACCATGCCCAGATGACAGTGTTATAAGACCCCTATTCTATTCCACAAAACAACCATTTGATGCAATAACAGTATTATAACATCATCTTGTAATTCCGCTCTCACAGGTGTTTGATGTGATTGATGGGTGACTGGTGCATTCTGGTCAAAAAAATATGCTTATTCATTCATGATTATGGATACATTCTGCAATGAGTTCATTTGGCTTTGAATCTGCAACAGAACATGTCAACAAGTTAGTTCTCAATTGCTTTAATACAGCAGTGCATTCTAACACCATGCCAACTTATTCATATAGCTGGCTGACAGCAAACATGTCAGCTAGAGATGAAGTGCAAGAGCTTTCAGGGATTTGTAGTCTACATGCAAGAGCTTGCAGGGATTTGTAGTCATGATGTCTACTTGATGCTAATTAGCATTTTGGAATCCGAGAGTAAATAGAGCTGAATATATAGATAAAAGATTTACACGAGAGCGAACCATTTCCATGTTTCACTGCTAGGTTTTATGACGCGTCCAATGTGGGGCTCAATTGTGTAGGTAGGGGGGGTGTATGTGTGTAGGTAGGGGGGGTGTATGTGTGTAGGTAGGGGGGGTGTATGTGTGTAGGTAGGGGGGGTGTATGTGTGTAGGTAGGGGGGGGGGTGTATGTGTGTAGGTAGGGGGGTGTATGTGTATAGGTAGGGGGAGTGTATGTGTGTAGGTAGGGGAGGCGTAGGAGTGTAGGTAGGGGGGGCGTATGTGTGTATGGGTGTATGTGTGTTTGTGTGTATGGGTGTATGTGTGTTTGTGTGTATGGGTGTATGTGTGTTTGTGTGTATGGGTGTATGTGTGTTTGTGTGTTTGTGTGTTTGTGTGTATGGGTGTATGTGTGTTTGTGTGTTTGTGTGTATGGGTGTATGTGTGTTTGTGTGTTTGTGTGTATGGGTGTATGTGTGTTTGTGTGTATGGGTGTATGTGTGTTTGTATGTATGCGTGTGTGTGTTTGTGTGTATGGGTGTATGCGTGTTTGTGTGTATGGGTGTATGTGTGTTTGTGTGTATGGGTGTATGTGTGTTTGTGTGTTTGTGTGTTTGTGTGTATGGGTGTATGTGTGTTTGTGTGTTTGTGTGTATGGGTGTATGTGTGTTTGTGTGTTTGTGTGTATGGGTGTATGTGTGTTTGTGTGTATGGGTGTATGTGTGTTTGTATGTATGCGTGTGTGTGTTTGTGTGTATGGGTGTATGTGTGTTTGTGTGTATGTGTGGGCCATGTGAGTGCTTATATTTGTCCTATTTCACACAAGTCTATATTGAGACACCCTCGGAGAGTGGAGTCACGGCCAGGGTCTGCCATTATCAACGGTGTCCCTGGTGCAATTAGGGTTAAGTGCCTTGCTCAAGGGCACATCAACAGATTTTTTTTACCTTGTCGGTTCAGTTATAAGTAGCAACCTTTCAGTTACTGGCCCAACGCTCTAACCGCTAGGCTACCTGCTGCCACGTGTGCATGTAGTGTGTGTGGTGTGTGTGTGTGTGTGTGTGTGTGTGTGTGTGTGTGTGTGTGTGTGTGTGTGTGTGTGTGTGTGTGTGTGTGTGTGTGTGTAAATCATACATCTAACCTTGGATCCCACACTAGGGTGATAATGTTACTTGATCTGTGTACTATAAGCAAGGCCAGCTATACAGTGACACATAATCTTCCATTATCAGTCATGTAACGTCATTAATGGCTAAGAAATATAGACTAAAAGGCTATGTCGATGGGAAAAACATTCTCTCAATAGAAAGGAAGACATATCCACACAGTAATGGGGACTCAATAATCATGGATTGCTTGGGTATAGGATTCAACGCGTCTTTTATTGTAGGAGGGGAACTCACCTTCTCCATTGTATTGCATTGTACAATATATGAACGCGTAGCATAAAGAGAAATATTGTCTTCCTGGTTGCCTTCAGTAATGTTGTCATAAAAGATCACCCCAGTTGAGCGCATAACGTAATGCAGTTATGATGTATAATTTCTCCCTAACATCATCATTCCGTTGTAGCCTAGTACGTACTCACACACATACGTTAGGAGAACGATGGTGACACAGCAATGAAACGGTCATTATCTCTATATTGTCTTCTCCTCTCCCTTTATCCAACTATCCCTCCCTCAAAGCATCCTTCCATTAAATCTATAGAAGACTAATGTATGGTGCTTTCAGCACCTCGTGGTCGTACCGAGAAGAGCCACACAAAAGCGCATCATTCCCGGCTCCGGGGAGCCATTAACAAAGCCTCGACAGGCAACTTACTCACCTCTCACAATGGCGAGTAGGCACAGCAGCAGCGTCCAAGCGCCCATCGCTGCTCAGATGCGTGCGTATGTGTGCGCTCCGAACCAAAAGGTGCTCACTCGAACTGCGAACGCCTCCGGAACACACGCAGTGTTCTTTTCTTGATATTCCGTTATTAATTCTTCACTCGGTACCTGTCATGGTTCCGTCAGGTCTTCTCAGTACAGACAGTTTTTATTCGTGTGTAAAATCTCCAGGTATACTTGGGAGTCGAGTCGAGCTGGATTGGCTGTCGGTGTTGTGTTTAACTGCCTGGTCTCATAGACTAGACGTAACATAGTAAATGTAAATCGGGGACACTCAAATTAGTTTGTTATGGTTTGGTATGGTTACATAAGACAGAAGGTTACTTAAGGCAAGAACTAAAGTAGGGTGGTTGGTCCGGGTGGATGGGTGGTTTCATTTGAAGGTTGATGGGTGGGAATATAACGCAAAAGTATAGCAACTCAAAAGTTGCATTTCGAATCTCATCACGGACAACTTTAGCATTTTAACGAATGACCAATTTTGCAACTTCTTATGACTTTTGATCTATTTTGCAACTATTTAGCATGTTAGCTAACCCTTTCCCTGACCCTAACCTTAACCTTAACCCTAACCCCTAGCCTAGGTAATGTTAGCCACCTAGCTAATGTTACTGTTAGGATTTTGTAACATATGATACGTTTGCAATTTTGTAACATATTGTAAGAATTGCAAAAATAACATATTGTACAAATTGCAATTTGTAGGATATGATACGATTTGTAATTCGTAACATATCATATGAAATGGATGATGGACATCCACTAATTAATACATACAGAGTCTTGCAAAACTATTCATTCCCCTTGGTGTTTTTTCCTATTTTGTTGCATTACAACCTGTCATTTAAATAGATTTTTATTTGGATTTCATGTAATGGACATACACAAAATAGTCCAAATGGGTGAAGTGAAGTGTAAAAAATAACTTATTTAAAAAAGAAAATACAAAAAAAAATGGAAAAGTGGTGAGTGCATATGTTTTCACCCCCTTTGCTATGAAGCCCCTAAATAAGATCTGGTGCAATCATTTGCCTTCAGAAGTCACATAATTATATAAATAATGTCCACCTGTGTGCATTCTAAGTGTCACATGATCTGTCACATGATTTCAGTATATATACACCTGTTCTGAAAGGCCCCAGATTCTGCAACATCACTAAGCAAGGGGCACCACCAAGCAAGCGGCACCATGAAGCTCAAGGAGCTCTCCAAACAGGTCAGGGACAAAGTTGTGGAGAAGTACAGATCAGGGTTGGGTTCTGAAAAAAATATCTGAAACTTTAAACATTCCACGGAGCACCATTAAATCCATTATAAAAAAAATGGAAAGAAAATGGCACCACAACAAACCTGCCAAGAGAGGGCCGTCCACCAAAACTCCAGGAAAGGTGGGCATTAATCAGAGAGGCAACAAAGAGACCAAAAATAACCCTGAAGGAGCTGCAAAGCTCCACAGCGGAGATGGGAGTATCTGTCCATATGTCCACTTTAAGCCGTACACTCCACAGAGCTGGGCATTAAGGAAGAGTGGCCAGATTCTTTTTGTTGCTTTTTTGCCATCAAGGAAAACACTATGTCTGGCACAAACCCAACACATCTCATCACCCTGAGAACACCAGCTCCACAGTGAAGCATGGTGGTTTCAGCATCAAGCTGTGGGGATGTTTTTCATCGGCAGGGACTGGGAAACTGGTCAGAATTGAAGGAATGATGGATGGCGCTAAATACAGGGACATTTTTGAGGGAAACCTGTTTCAGTCTTCCAGAGATTTGAGACTGGGACGGAGGTTCACCTTCCAGCAGGACAATGACCCTAAGCATACTGCTAAAGCAACACTTGACTGGTTTAAGGGGAAACATTTAAATGTCTTGGAATGGCCGAGTCAAAGCCCAGACCTCAATCCAAATGAGAATCTGTGGACTGCTGTACACCAGCGGAACCCATCCAACTTGAAGGAGCTGGAGCAGTTTTGCCTTGAAGAATGGGCAAAAATCACAGTGGCTAGATGTGACAAGCTTATAGAGACTTTCCCCCAATAGACTTGCAACTGTAATTGCTGCAAAAGGTGGCTCTACAAAGTATTGACCTTGGGGGGTGAATAGTTATGTACACTCGTGTTTTCAGTTTTTTTGTCGTATTTCTTTATTTCACAAGAAAAAATATTTTGCATCTTCAGAGTAGTAGGCATGTTGTATACATCAAATGATACAAACCCCCCCAAAATACATTTTAATTCCAGGTTGTAAGGCAGCAAAATAGGAAAAAGACAAGGGGGGGTGAATACTTTCACAAGCCACTGTACCATATGAAACGTAGCATATCATACCAGTAAGTCTTTTGGATTACATGTAATATGTTACATCTACCCCTGAGTCCAGGTTGGTGCTGAGCAATGGATGAGCTAGAAAATAAAGGGAGGGGAGTTGGGGAGGATGTGGGGTACAGCAGTTTCCCATCACTTGGCAGCATGTGCTGTCATTTCATTTATCACAATATCCTCGGTTGATATTGAGGGGGAAATTAAAATGTCTGTTGACCTAAAATAGCAAACGATGTTTAAATGAATCAACTATGCTGCCAAAAATTAGGCCATGTGACTGACTCTGCCAATGTCTCCGTACATTTAGTAAATAGGCATAGGGACAGAGCTACCAGATTTTAATAGCAGGATTTATCAAAACGTTTGAAAATCAGGCCTCAGTAAAAGGGCCATATTTTCATCCACTCAACATGACCAACTGACGTTTTGACTGAGTCTGTCTGTGGTCCAGTAGTCTGTCTGTGGACTAGTAGTCTGGCTGTGGTCCAGTAGCCTCTCTGTGGTCTAGTAGTCTGGCTGTGGTCCAGTAGCCTCTCTGTGGTCTAGTAGTCCGTCTGTGATCCAGTAGTCTGTCTGTTGACTAGTAGTCTGTCTGTGGTCCAGTAGTCTGTCTGTAGTCTAGTATTCTCTCTGTGCTCCAGGAGTCTGTGGTCCACTAGTCTGTCTGTGGTCAAGTAGTCTGTCTGTGGACTAGTAGTCTCCTCAATAAATCTCTTTAAGACAGTCACACACACACACACACACCAAAATGGGCTTTTACCCTCAGAGAGGAGAATGGACTGACAAAGGAGGAGAAGAGAGAAGAGGAGGAGGAGGAGGGAGAGAAGAAATTAAAGGAGAGGAAAGAAAGGGGAGAAGAGGGGAGAAAGGGATGAGGAGAGGAGAGGAGAGGAGAGGAGAGGAGAGGAGAGGAGAGGAGAGGAGAGGAGAGGAGAGGAGAGGAGAGGAGAGGAGAGGAGAGGAGAGGAGAGGAGAGGAGAGGAGAGGAGAGGAGAGGAGAGGAGAAACAGAGGAGCGTAGGAGGGAGGAAAGAGTAAACAAGGTCAACATTAGTGCAGGATGGAAGGAGGAGACGGTCGCCGTGGTGACAAAAAGAGAACAGCAAGGGAGGAGAGGAAAATGACCTGTTTCTCTTTCATTCTACTTCATCTCTAACACACACACATAAACAAAGACACATAAAGACACATTCACACCCAATCACTTTCACAGTGAGATCCTTTTCCTTCCACTCTCTCTCTGTACTCTGTTTGTATTC
Organism: Oncorhynchus kisutch; assembly: GCF_002021735.2. NCBI lineage: Eukaryota > Metazoa > Chordata > Actinopteri > Salmoniformes > Salmonidae > Oncorhynchus > Oncorhynchus kisutch. The sequence goes on along the minus strand of NC_034175.2, from coordinate 2,152,529 downwards.
TCTCTCTCTGTACTCTGTACTCTCTCTCTCTGTACTCTCTATGTACTCTCTATGTGTCCTCTCTCTCTCTGTACTCTCTCTGTACTCTCTATGTACTCTCTATGTACTCTCTATGTGTCCTCTCTCTCTGTACTCTCTCTGTACTCTCTCTCTGTACTCTCTGTACTCTCGATGTACCCTCTCTCTCTGTACTCTCTCTGTACTCTCTATGTACTCTCTCTGTACTCTCTCTGTATCCTCTCTCTCTGTACTCTCTCTCTCTGTACTCTCTCTCCACACTATCTCTGTACTTTCTATGTACTCTCTCTGTACTCTCTCTGTACAATCTATGCACTCTCTCTGTATTGTCTTTGTACTCTGTGCTCTCTCTCTGTACTCTCTATGTACTCTCTCTCTCTCTGTACTCTATACCCTCTCTCTGTACTCTCTGTACTCTCTCTCTCTGTACTCTCTCTATGTACTCTCTATCTGTACTCTCTCTGTACAATTGTCTCTGTATTGTCTCTGTACTCTCTCTGTATTCTCTATGTACTCTCTATGTACTCTCTATGTACTCTCTCTGTATTCTCTATGTACTCTCTCTGTATTCTGTATGTACTCTCTTTGTATTCTCTCTGTACTCTCTCTCTGTATTCTCTCTGTATTCTCTCTGTACTCTCTCTGTATTATCTATGTACTCTCTCTTTGTTTTCTCCCTGTACTCTGTACTCTCTCTGTATTCTCTGTACTCTCTCTTTGTTTTCTCCCTTTATTCTGTACTCTCTATGTATTCTCTCTGTATTCTCTCTGTACTCTGTACTCTCTCTCTGTACTCTCTCTGTATTCTCTATGTACTCTATACTCTCTCTCTGTACTCTCTCTGTATTCTCTCTGTACTTTGTACTCTCTCTGTATTCTCTCTGTACTCTCTCTGTACTCTCTCTGTATTCTCTCTGTACTCTCTCTGTACTCTCTCTGTATTCTCTCTGTATTCTCTCTGTACTCTGTACTCTCTCTCTGTACTCTCTCTGTATTCTCTCTGTACTCTGTACTCTCTCTCTGTACTCTCTCTGTATTCTCTCTGTACTCTGTACTCTCTCTCTGTACTTTCTCTGTATTCTCTCTGTATTCTGTACTCTCTCTCTGTACTTTCTATGTCCTCTCTCTGTATTCTCTATGTACTCTGTACTCTCTCTCTGTACTTTCTATGTACTCTCTCTGTACTTTCTCTGTACTTTCTCTGTATTCTCTCTGTACTCTGTACTCTCTCTCTGTACTTTCTATGTATTCTCTCTGTACTCTCTGTATTCTCTATGTACTCTCTCTTTGTACTCTCTCTGTACTCTCTGTATTCTCTATGTACTCTCTCTTTGTACTCTCTCTGTACTTTCTCTGTATTCTCTCTGTACTCTGTACTCTCTCTCTGTACTCTTTCTGGACTCTCTATGTACTCTGTCTGTACTCTCTGTACTCGCTATGTACTCCCTCTATACTCTCTCTTGCACCCATCTATCTTTCTCTTCCTCTCCCCCACTCTTTCTCTCCTCTCTACCGCTTCTCTCTTTCCCCCACCTATCCCCCTCTCATCTCTTCCCCACCTCTCTCTCCCCACTCCCACTCTCTCCCGACTTCTCCCCCTCTCATCTCCCCGATCTCCCTCTCTCTCTCCAACCTCCACCCTCCTCCCTCTCCTCCATCTCTCTCCCCCTCATCCCTCTCTCTCTCTCCCCTATCCCTCTCTCCCCCACCTGTCTCTCTCCCCCCTCCTCTCTCGCTCTCTCTCTCTCACCCCTCTCCCTCTCTCCCCCACCTGTCTCTCTCCCCCCTCCTCTCTCTCTCTCTCTCTCTCTCGCCCCTCTCCCTCTCTCTCCCCCCCTCCTCTCGCTCTCTCTCTCTCTGCTCTGAATGAGCTGACCTGACAGTGCTCCTCCTCTGTACTGAGTGCTTAGTCTCTCTCTGAATTATTTAGGAGCTGGGACCCCCATGAGTACTTGTCTTCCCCTCACACTCCCTTACGCTCCCTCCTTGTCTCTGTCCCTTAGTCCCTCCCTCCCTCTCTGTCATCCTCTCTCCTTCGACTGCAGACATTGCCTGCTGCATTCTGTTGTGTGAGTGACACTGCTTGACTGTCACATATTCAGATCTGACTGCTGCCCTATCAACTCAACAGGTTCAGATATTGTGGCGGTGTAGGGACTGACTGACTGCGCTAGGGTTAATGTATGCAGTGCTGGATGTATAGAACATGTGGATGTGTTCACACAGCCAGCAAACTCTATCACCATCAGCTAGACATACAGACAAACCAATGGACTCAGTGCGAAAGATGGACGGGTGGATTGAGTTATGGAAGGGTGGATGGATGTGTGGGTGAGTGTACGACAGACTGACCAATGGACTGATAGACAGACCCAGCGGCGATTGTAAGTCCATCTCCTCTGCCTCTAGCTCACTGTGACCTATATATAGCTCTCTAAATGAGAGACCATTGAGTAACGAATGAGGGAGACAGATGGAGGGAGAGAGAGAAAGGGAGGGAAGAAAAGAGGTAAATGGCTGGATGGTGTTGGTTGTGTAGCGCGGGTCTGTCACAGGAAGTGTTTTGGGGAGTGTAGTTCTGGCAGGAGGGTCAGAAGTTCAGTAAATGACTTTATTTCTGTTTCTCCTCTGACTTCCATCTCACTGCTCTTCATTCACAAACAGGGAGCTATGCGTACGGCCACGCTTATTCACTGTTATTCATAGCTCTTTTTATGTTGCAGTCTCTCTCTCTCCCTCCAGTCCCTCCCTTCCTCACTATCTCTCTCTCTCTCTTCCCTCCCTCACTCTGCCTCTGTCTCTCCCTCTCTGTCTCTCTTCCCTCCCTGTCTCCATCTCTCTTCCCTCCCTCTCTCTGTCTCCCTCTCTCCCCCTCTTCTTTCTCCTCTCAATAGAGATGGCCTTATCTCACTCACTAATCACCATGGCAACCTGGTAATCCCTTATCTAGCTGTCACGCCTGACCATAGAATGCTCTTATTCTCTATGTTGGTTGGGGCGTGATAGTGACTAGGGTGGGTCATCTAGGTGAATTTGTAATTCTATGGTGGCCTGATTTGGTTCTAAATCAGAGGCAGCTGTTTATCGTTGTCTCTGATTGGGGATCATATTTAGGTAGCCATTACCCCATTGTGATTTGTGGGATCCTGTCTACAGATAGTTGCCTTTGTGCACACCAGTAGCTTCACGTTTCGTTTGTGATTTATTGTTTTTGTTTGATGAGTTTCGATTTATTAAAAATATGTGGAACTCTATGCTGCAATCATTTCAACGAGCGTGACACTAGCAGAAAAATTCTGACACACTCAGTGACATACAGTGGGGCAAAAAAAGTATTTAGTCGGCCACCAATTGTGCAAGTTCTCCCACTTAAAAAGATGAGAGGCCTGTAATTTTCATCATAGGTACACTTCTACTATGACAGACAAAATTATTTTAAAAATCCAGAAAATCACGTTGTAGGATTTTTTATTAATTTATTTGCAAATTATGGTGGAAAATAAGTATTTGGTCACCTACAAACAAGCAAGATTTCTGGCTCTCACAGACCTTCTTTAAGAACCTCCTCTGTCCTCCACTCGTTACCTGTATTAATGGCACCTGTTTGAACTTGTTATCAGTATAAAAGACACCTGTCTACAACCTCAAACAGTCACACTCCAAACTCCACTATGGCCAAGACCAAAGGGCTGTCAAAGGACACCAGAAACAAAATTGTAGACCTGCACCAGGCTGGGAAGACTGAATCTGCAATAGGTAAGCAGCTTGGTTTGAAGAAATCAACTGTGGGAGCAATTATTAGGAAACGGAAGACATACAAGACCACTAATAATCTCCCTCGATCTGGGGCTCCATGCAAGATCTCACGCCGTGGGGTCAAAATGATCACAAGAACTTTGAGCAAAAATCCCAGAACCACACGGGGGGACCTAGTGAATGACCTGCAGAGAGCTGGGACCAAAGTAACGAAGCCTACCATCAGTAACACACTACGCCGCCAGGGACTCAAATCCTGCAGTGCCAGACGTGTCCCCCTGCTTAAGCCAGTACATGTCCAGGCCCGTCTGAAGTTTACTAGAGAGCATTTGGATGATCCAGAAGAAGATTGGGAGAATGTCATATGGTCAGATGAAACCAAAATATAACTTTTTGGTAAAAACTCAACTCGTCGTGTTTGGAGGACAAAGAATGCTGAGTTGCATCCAAAGAACACCATACCTACTGTGAAACATGGGGGTGGAAACATCATGCTTTGGGGCTGTTTTTCTGCAAAGGGACCGGGACGACTGATCCGTGTAAAGGAAAGAATGAATGGGGCCATGTATCGTGAGATTTTGAGTGAAAACCTCCATCCATCAGCAAGGGCACTGAAGATGAAACGTGGCTGGGTCTTTCAGCATGACAATGATCCCAAACACACCGCCCTGGCAACGAAGGAGTGGCTTCGTATGAAGCATTTCAAGGTCCTGGAGTGGCCTAGCCAGTCTCCAAATCTCAACCCCATAGAAAATCTTTGGAGGGAGTTGAAAGTCCGTGTTGCCCAGCAACAGCCCCAAAACATCACTGCTCTAGAGGAGATCTGCATGGCGGAATGGGCCAAAATACCAGCAACAGTGTGTGAAAACCTTGTGAAGACTTACAGAAAACGTTTGACCTCTGTCATTGACAAAAAAGGGTATATAACAAAGTATTGAGATAAACTTTTGTTATTGACCAAATACTTATTTTCCCACATAATTTGCAAATAAATTCATTAAAAATCCTACAATGTGATTTTCTGGATTTTTTTTTCTCATTTTGTCTGTCATAGTTGAACATCTATTCAAATGTTATTTGCCACACGCCCCGAATACAAAAGGTATTTGTGAAATGCTTACTTACAAGCCCTTACCCCAACAATGCAGTTTTAAGAAAAATACGAGTTAAGAAAATATTTACTAAAAAACTCAAGTTAAAAAAATGAGTTACATAAAATAACAATAACGAGGCTATATACAGGAGTGCTCTCGATGGTGCAGCTGTAGAACTTTTTGAGGATCTGTGGACCCATGCCAAATCTTTTCAGTCTCCTGAGGGGGAATAAACTTTGTCGTGCCCTCTTCACTACTGTCTTGGTGTGTTTGGACCATGATAGTTTGTTGTTGATCCAAGAAACTTGAAGCTCTCGACCTGCTCCAATACAGCCACGTCGGTGTGAATGGGGGTGCGCTTGGCCCTCCTTTTCCTGTAGTCCACGATCAGCTCCTATGTCTTGATCACGTTGAGGGAGAGGTTGTTGTCCTGGCACCACATTGCCAGGTCTCTGACCTCCTCCCTATAGGCTGTCTCTTCATTGTCATTAATCAGATCTACCATTGTGTTGTCGGCAAACGTAATGATGGTATTGGAGTCATGCTTGGCCACGCAGTCGTGGGTGAACAATCAATCAAATGTATTTATAAAGCCCTTTTACATCAGCCGATGTCACAAAGTGCTATCCAGGATCCCAGCCTAAAACCCCATCAGCAAGCTATGCAGATGTAGAAGCACAGTGGCTAGGAAAAACTCCCTAGAACGGCAGGAACCTAGGAATAAACCGAGAGAGGAACCAGGCTCTGAGGAGTGGCCAGTCCTCTTCTGGCTGTGCCGGGTGGAGATTATAACAGTACATGGATAAGATGTTCAAACGTTCATAGATGACCAGCAGGATCAAATAATAATCACAGTGTTTGTAGAGGGTGCAACAGGTCAGCATCTCAGGAGTAAATGGCAGTTGGCTTTTCATAGCTGATCATTCAGAGTTAGAGACAGCAGGTGTGGTAGAGAGAGAGAGTCGAAAAACAGCAGGTCCGGGACAAGGTAGCAAGATCGGTGAACAGGCCAGGGTTCCATAGCTGCAGGCAGAACAGTTGAAACTGGAGCAGCAGCACAAAAAGGTGGACTGGGAACAGCAAGGAGTCATCAGGCCAGGTAGTCCTGAGGCATGGTCCCGGGGCGGGAGAGAGAGAAATTAGAGGGAGCACACTTAAATTCACACAGGACACCGAATAAGACAGGAGAAACACTCCAGATATAACAGACTGACCCTAACCCCCCCGACACATAAACTATTGCAGCATAAATACTAGAGGCTGAGACAGGAGGGGTCGGGAGACACTGTGGCCCCGTCCGACAATACCCCAGACAGGGCCAACCAGGCAGGATATAACCCCACCCACTTTGCCAAAGCACACCCCCCACACCACTAGAGGGATATCTTCAAACCACCAACTGAGACAAGGCTGAGTATAGCCCACAAAGAGCTCCCCACGGCACAAACCCAAGGGCGGCGCCAACCCGGACAGGAAGATCACGTCAGTGAGTCAACCCACTTAAGTGACGCACCCCTCCTAGGGACGGCATGAAAGAGCACCAGTAAGCCAGTGATTCAACCCCTGTAATAGGGGTAGAGGCAGAGAATCCCAGTGGAAAGAGGGGAACCGGCCAGGCAGAGACAGCAAGGGCGGTTCATTGCTCCAGTGCCTTTCCATTCACCTTCACACCCTAGACTCAATCATAGGACCTAGTGAAGAGATGAGTCTTCAATAAAGACTTAAAGGTCGAGACCGAGTCTGCGTCTCTCACATGGGTGGGCAGACCATTCAATAAAAACGGAGCTCTATAGGAGAAAGTCCTGCCTTCAGCTGGTTGCTTAGAAATTCTACGGACAATAAGGAGCCCTGCGTTTTGTGACCGTAGCGTACGTGTAGGTATGTACGGCAGGACCAAATCGGAGAGATAGGTAGGAGAAAGCCCATGTAATGCTTTGTAAATTAGCAGTAAAACCTTGAAATCAGCCCTAGCCTTAACAGGAAGCCAGTGTAGAGAGGCTAGCATTTGAGCAATATGATCAAATATTTTGGTTCTAGACAAGATTCTAGCAGCCATGTTTCGCATTAACTGAAGTTTATTTAGTTATTTATCCTGGTAGCCGGAATGTAGAGCATTGCAGTTGTCTAATCTAGAAGTGACAAAAGCATGGATGAACTTTTCTGCATCATTTTTGGACAAAAAGTTTCAGATTTTTACAATGTTACGTAGATGGAAAAAATCTGTCCTTGAAATAGTCTTGATATGTTCATCGAAATAGAGATCAGGGTCCAGAATAATGCTGAGGTCCTTCACAGTATAAGGGCACAAGGCGAGACACAGATGCAGACACGGGAGGCAAATAATTTGAGTCTTTGATATTTATTATATCCAAAAGGGGTAGGCAAGAGAATGGTCTTGGACAGGCAAAAAGTCAAAACCCGTTCAGACTCCAGGAGGTACAGTGTGGCAGGCAGAATGGTCAGGCAGTTGGGTACAGAGTCCAGAAAACAGGCAACGGTCAAAACCGGAAGGACTAGTAAAAGAGAATAGAAAATGCAGGCACACGGGAAAAACACGCTGGTTGACTTGAAACATACAAGACGAACTGGCACAGAGAGACAGGAAACACAGGGATAAATACACCAGGGATACCAAGTGACACCTGGAGGGGGTGGAGACAATAATAAGGACAGGTGAAACTGATTAGGGTGTGACACACAGTTTTATTTGAGACGACTATACAACCATCAAGATTAATTGTCAGATCCAACAGAAGATCTCTTTGTTTCTTGAGACCTAAAACTAGCATCTCTGTTTTGTCTGAGTTCCTTATGTCTGAAACACAGGCTTCAGGGGAGGGAAATTTTGGGGCTTCACCATGTTTCATCGACATGTACAGCTGTGTATCGTCTGCCTAGCAGTGAAAGTTAACATTATGTTTCTGAATGACGTCACCAAGAGGTATAATATATAGTGAAAACAATAGTGGTCCAGGAGGGGACTAAGGAGGGGGCAGCCCGTCAGGAAGTCCAGGATCCAGTTGCAGAAGGAGGTGTTTAGTCCCAAGGTCCTTAGCTTAGTGATGAGCTTTGAGGGCACTATGGTGTTGAACTCTGAGCTGTGAGCACGTCCTGGTAATCCGTCTGGCCCTACGACCTTGTGAATGTGGACCTGTTAAAGGTCTTTCTCACATCGGCTAAGGAGATCGTGATCACACTGTTGTACGGAACAGCTGGTGCTCTCATGCATGCTTCAGTATTGCTTGCCTCAAAGCACACATAGAAGTCCTTTAGCTCATCTGGTAGCCACGTGTGATGAAGCTTATTATTTTCAAAAAGAGATTGTTGTTTGTGGCTTTTTAAAAAGCCTACCATGTGAATGAGAGTGGTTTTGTGTGTACTCAACTTATGTGTGCATGGTGTAAACATGAGGTGTGCCTGTACATTTGTAAGTGTGTGTTTCTCTTTCTCTTTCTGTGTGTATGTTCCTGTGTAGTGTCTAACTCTAATTTATTTACTACCCAGGTCAATGGCTCTGCGGTTAAAGAGGAGCTCATCTCACACATCCTGTAGTTAGCTTCTCACTCTCATCACCCAAGTCATATTTGTTTCTGTTCTGATCTGTGTGTGCGCGCACGTCTGTGTGTGCGTGTGTATGTGTGTGCGTGTGTACGTGTGTGTGTGCGCTTGAGTGCATGTGCTTGTGTGTGTGCGCGTGTGCGCATGTGTGTGTGTGTTTGTGTGTGTATGTCTGTGTCATAATTATTAAATTGCCTTTATCTAAAAAACAGAAGAAACTAAATGCACAGTCACTTTATTCCAGTCAACATTACAGTATTTCATGCATTGTACAACAAGTCTGGGTTATTACAGTAACACCCTGGGTTATTACAGTAACATGCCTGGGTTATTACAGTAAAGATCCTGGGTTATTACAGTAACACGCCCGGGTTATTACAGTAACAAGACTGGGTTATTACATTAACAAGCCTGGGATATTACAATTACAAGCTTGCATGTGCAAATACATTCACATCAAAAACAGATCATACTGCTGTCTAACAGGCACCATACTGTATGTGTCTGATGATAATACAGACAGCTATCAAATCAATGAGGCCTAATTTTACCCAGAGCACACGACACATACAGGTACTTAGGCTAACTAGCTGAACATTTGGCATTTGGTATTTATCAGGCTCCCCATTAGCCGCTGCAAAAGCATCAGCCACTCTTTCCGTGGCCCATATGAGACATGACATAATACATAGTACAGAACATTATTCCCTCCTGAAACATTCTCTGTGCTACGCAGTGTGAGGGTTTGACCACTAGGCTGTGCATTGGAGAAACTCAAGATGATACTGTACCTCTCAGGCTGTTTTGGTGAGACCTGCTACTCCTTTGCAGTGGTGTGTGTGTGTGTTCAGTGTGTGTTCAGTGTGGCCTGGGGACAGGGTGTTGCAGGGTCATGTGTTCAGCTCCAGTGAAGGGCAGTCTGTGTGTACAGTAGTGATGCACCACCTCTGGTATACTGTTGAACACACAGCTACTCTGGTCCAGAGTATAACCCAGACCCTTACTGCCCTTAGTCTGGGCCACGATGATATGGACACAACACTGACTGGTCCTGAGAGAGAGAGAGAGAGAGAGAGAGAGAGAGAGAGAGAGAGAGAGAGAGAGAGAGAGACCATATTACTTCAGTAACAGGGGAAGATGCGGAGCTATAGCTACATAACTAGAGGATACAGTCTGGATGTCTGTACTGTAGCAAAGGGTTAGGGGCTTAGTTATTCCAACACATGCTGCTCACCCTCCATGTCTGTGGTGTGTAAAGTGGTTAATTATGAGTGCTCACTGAAGAGTGAGAAGTGTAACACACAGAAACACACTAACTTGAGCGCAATGGAGTATTTGCTGGTCCCTGATTCGCTGTCTCTAACCAGGAAGCTGGCATCCCTGCAGCGCTGGAGCTGAGCCTCTGCCTGCTGGCGACTCACACTGCCATGGTACCAGCTAGAGGAGGGGGAGAGGGGAGAAGAGAGGGATGAGGGGAAAAAGAGGGAGAAACAAACATACATACAATGTTTAGAGCTTCAGAGCAGTAGAATGGATGGGGATGAATGTCATATTGAAGGTTAGGGGAGGAATATAGGGAGGGTTGGGAAGTTAGAAGAGGGTAGGAGGGAGAGATAGAGAACGCTTGCTTAGCGAATATCACTTCCTTCACACCGAGGCTCGAACCCAGGAGCTTTGCCTTGCTAGCACACATGACCGCTATCCTGAAGAATCTTACCAGTCAGTGACCACCGAAAAGTAAAGTATTCGCTGGCGCAAGTATGGACACTTCAGGCTGAGGAGTAAGTACAGGCTAGAGCAATATGCTATGACGATATACAGTATGCAGGGCCTTCAGAAAGTAATCACACCCTTTGACCTTTTCCACATGTTGTTGTGTTACAGCCTGAATTTAAAATGGATTCAATTGATATGTTGTGTCACTGGCCTAAACACAATACCCCATAATAAATTCATACAAAATGAAAAGCTGAAATGTCTTGAGTCAATAAGTATTCAACTTTTTTTTAATGGCAAGCCTAAATAAATTCAGGAGTAAAATCTGCTTAACAAGTCACATAATAAGTTGCATGGACTCACTCTGTGTGCAATAATAGTGTTTTTTTAAAGACTAACTCATATCTGTACCCCACACATAGAATTATCTGTAAGGTCCCTCGATAGAGCAGTGAGTTTCAAACACAGATTCAACCACAAAGCCCAGGGAGGTTTTCCAATGCCTCGCAAAGAAGGGAACCTAGTGGTAGATGGGTAAAAATAAACAAAGCAGACATTGAATATCCCTTTGAGCATGGTGAAGTTATTAATGACACTTTGAATGGTGTATCAATACACCCAGTCACTACAAAGATTCAGGTGTTCTTCCTGACTCAGTTGCCGGAAAGGATCGGAAAACCCTCAGGGATTTCCCCATGAGGCCAATGGTGACTTTAAAACAGTTACATTGCTTATTGGCTGTGATAAGAGAAAACTGAGGATGCATCAACAACATAGTAGTTGCTCCACAATACTAACCTGGCAGAGTGAAAAGAAGGAGGCCTGTACAGAACAAAAATATTCCAAAACATGCATCCTGTTTGCAATAAGGCATTAAAGTAAAACTGCCTGAAATTTGGCAAAGAAATTAACTATGTCCTGTATAGAAAGTGTTTTGTTTGGGTCAAATCCAACACAAGACATCATTGAGTACCACTTTTCATATTTCCAAGCATGGTGGTGGCAGCATCATGCTACACTACACGACCAAAAGTATGTGTACACCTGCTCGTCAAACATCTCAGTCCAAAATCATGGGCATTAATATGGAGTTGATCCCCCCTTAACTGCTATAACAGCCTCTACTCTTCTGGGAAGGCTTTCCACTAGATGTTGGGACATTGCTGCAGGGACTTGCTTCCATTCAGCCACAAGGGCATTAGTGAAGTCGGGCACTGATGTTGGGCATTTAGGCCTGGCTTGCAGTTGCCATTCTAATTCATCCCAAAGGTGTTAGATGGGGTTGAGGTCAGGGCTCTGTGCAGGCCAGTCAAGTTCTTCCACACGGATCTCTACAAACCATTTCTGTATGGACTTCGCTTTGTGCACAGGGGCATTGTCATGCTGAAACAGGGAAGGGCCTTCCCCAAACTGTTGCCACAAAGTTGGAAGCACGGAATCGTCTAGAATATCATTGTATGCTGTAGTATTAAGATTTCCCTTCACTGGAACTAAGGGGCCTAGCCGTAACCATGAAAAACAGTCCCAGAACATTATTCCGTCAACACCAAACTTTATAGTTGGCACTATGCATTCGGGCAGGTAGCGTTCTACTGGCATCCGCCAAACCAAGATTTGTCCGTTGGACTGACAGATGGTGAAGCGTGATTCATTACTACAGACAACACGTTTCCACTGCTCCACTGAGTCCACAAACCGAGATTGCATGGCTTTGTACTCAAATGTATACAGCTGTCAGCAACAGGTGTGGCTGAAATAGCCAAATCCATTCATTTAAATGGGTGTCCACATACTGCTGTATATATAGTGTATCTCAATCCCCCCCATCCAGCCTCTCCCTTCTCTCTCTCCTCTTCCCGTACCTCTGTTTCTCCAGGGGCAGGGTGGGGTCCACTTTGGCTGTCTCTGCATTGGGTGTGGAGGTGGTGGAGGGAGGAGAAGAGGATGGGGCAAGTTTGGGAGTGAGAGAAGAGTGAGAGGTAGGAGAGGGGGGAGAGGAATGAGAGAGAGGTGAGGGAGGAGAGAGATTGAGAATGGGGGGAGTAGGGGAGGAGGGAGAGGGGACGAGGACTTTCTTGTTCCAGGTCTTCTGTCTGAGGGTCTGCTGATGACTGAGAGTCTGCTGTCTGATGGGTGGAGGAGGTTCCTCTTTAGGGGGCAAACTGCTCATTCCCTTCTTAAACTGGGCTAGAGAGAGAGAGAGAGAGAGAGAGAGAGAGAGAGAGAGAGAGAGAGAGAGAGAGAGAGAGAGAGAGAACTGTGTATGTTTGTGTATCATTGTTGTATGCAATATGTTCCCTCTCCTTCTGTCCCTCTACCTCCGTCCTTCCCTCCTTTTACCTTCCCCCCTCTGGAAAACATATATCTACCTGTCAGTGCTCTGACGATGTCCTCCTTCCTCCACTCCCAGGGTAGTTCATACTCTCCAGGGGGGCGAGGGTCTGACTCCGGCCGTGTCACAGGGATCCACACCCCTCCTGCCTCCCCATCTGTCTCCAGTAGCCCCTCGTAGGGAGTGTCGTAGATGTGGGGGGGTGCGGGCTTGCACCCTTCTCCACCTCCCTTGGGAAGCAGCACACACACCTTCAGCAGGTCCTTGGAGCCCCGCCTACGAATACCTACAAAGTCATTAGAACAATAACATGGTCATTATTTGGTAGGCCTGTTTGATCCATGTGGATATCAAACCCTCAACTCTGCCATTCCAACATTACTGCTAATGTGACATGATTGTGATCCATTGTTCAGTTGTAGGCCATCTAGAACCTAAAAGGGTTATTCGGGTGTCCCCATAGGAAAACCTTTAGAAGAACCCTTTTTGGTTCCAGGTAGAACCTTTTACACAGAGGGTTCTTTCTACATGGAACCCAAAATAGTACTGCCTGGATCAAGAAGGGTTCTACCTGGAACCAATGGGGACAGCCTATGGGGAAACCCGAAGAAACCTTTTGGAAACCCTATTTCTAAGAGTATAACACATAGCTTAGTAGCTTGTGATGTGGTCAGACATGTCTGTGGAGGCCGTCAGGTAGCCTGTGTGTCTGGGCTATTGTGTGACTAAACAATGAAGCTACGGGAAGAAAGGTCAACACAGAGCCTGAATGGATGACAGAACAGACCTCTTCCTGAATTCTGGGAAGTGATTGGGTGAGACCAGGAGGAGGGGGATGGGAGGTGGGGGTCTTTTGGTTCTTTTCACACAAAAGTAAAGTCAAATGGAAGGGGTGGGGGGAAGAAACTGGAGGTAACTTCCTTTCCAGAGAATGGGGTAAAGGAAACAGAGGCAGGAGACAGGAAATCCAAGAGGAAGCTGCACCCACTGTCGCAGCACAACACCATTCCCATAGCAACCGCCAGTAAGTCAGGAAGTCAGGGGAGAGAGAGTGGAGGGTCTCGTTCTAGTCCGATCCTTTAAAACCCTTTTAACAGCAGCAGTCCACAACCTTGATTCTGGAAAGCTGCAGGGAGTGCAGGCTTTTGTTCCAGCTCAGCACTAACTGCAGCCCTGATTCCACTAATCAAGGTCTCGGTGATTAGTTGATTATCTGAGCCAGTGTGTATCAGCGCTGTGCTGGAACAAAAGCCTGGACTCCCTGTAGCTCTCCAGGACAAGATCTGACCCCTGACCTTACTGACCTGTGATGATAACCTGGGCGTCATAGGGCTCCATGTATCCATCGTTCTCTCCCTCCCTCTCCGCCTCCCTCTTTTTCTCTGCATCAAACGGGTCAGCATAGTCCTCCAGAATAATCAGCTACACAGAGGGAGAGAAGTTGTTAAATGCTCTACCTAACCTTCACAGTACTATACTGTAGGCCTTCTGCCAGAGTAACTGCAATAACCTATGTAATTAACCTGTAACAGTCTAGTTGGTATGGAGACGTCCCCTTGACGAACTGGGAATGTTTCTTGGGGAATCTCCCCTGCTCTGTGCTCTGTGTGTTGAGTGTTTACGTGTCTGTCTGACTGCCTGTATGATCTTCATCAAAGAGGCGCCACAGTGATCTGAGCTGCTTGTGGGAGAGCTACCGTCACCACAGTGTTAGGTGATGCCTCAAACATAGCCTTCACTGGGTGAAGAAATATAGGAGGAGAAAGAGGTATCGTGTGTGTGTGTGTGCGTGCGTGGGTGTGTCTGTGTGTGTATGTATGTGTGTGTGTGTATGTGCGTGCGTGCGGGTGTGTGTGTGTGTGTGTGTGTGTGTGTGTGTGTGTGTGTGTGTGTGCGCGTGTGTGTGTATGTATGTGTGTGTGTGTATGTGCGTGTGTGTGTGTGTGTGTGTGTGTGTGTGTGTGTGTGTGTGTGTGTGTGTGTGTGTGTGTGTGTGTGTGTGTGTGTGTGTGTGTGTGTGTGTGTGTGTGTGTGTGTGTGTGTGTGTGTGTGTGTGTGTGCGTGCGTGGGTGTGTCTGTGTGTGTACGTGCGTGGGTGTGTGTCTGTCTGTGTGTATGTGTGTGAGGGAACAGTTAGGGAACAGGAGGGGAAGGGACACAGGAAGACAGACTGGGGAAAGAGGTTAGGTCTCATTGTGTGTTTTTTGTATGGCTGGTCCCGAGCGCTGTGGTATGAATGCAGCGGGTTATAAAAGCACAGTGCATTGTGTGGTGAGGAAAGAGAGACAGGAGGGGGAGGGAGAAGTAGAGACAAAGGCTGAGGTGGGAGAAAGAGACTGATCACAACTCTCCGAGCTACAGTTCTTTCTTTATATCAGTGCACACATATATGTACGGAAGCTCGTTCCCGCCACCCAATTTAAAAAAAATCTGACTATGAGATAGTAAGTCATTGTAATGAGATACTAAGTCATAATTATGAGATAGTAAGTCGTTATTATGAGACAGTATGTCATAATCATGAGATAGTAAGTAATAATATTGCAATACTAAGTCAGAATTCTGAGATAGTAAGTCATTATTAGGAGATACTAAGTTATAATTATGAGATAGTAAGTCATTATTATGAGATATGTTTAGGCGATCTGTATTACGTGAATCACAGATTTTGTGTGTGTGTGTGTGTGAGAGAGAGAGTGTCACGATTGTTGGAAGCATACTCGGTCGGACCAACATGCAGCGTGATCTGGGTTCCACATCTTTATTTAGTGAACCGCACAAAACAATAAAGCAAGACTGAAACGTGACGACAATGGAGTGCTGGAGTACTACCCATAAACAATATCCCACCAAAACCAGGTAGAAAAAATGCTACTTAAATATGATCCCCAATTAGAGACAATGATTACCAGCTGCCTCTAATTGGGAACAAAATCACCAACATAGAAAAACAAAACTAGAACCCCACATAGAAATAATAAACTAGACTAAACCCCCAGTCACGCCCTGACCTACTCCACCATAGAAAATAAGGGCTCTCTATGGTCAGGACGTGACAGAGAGAGAGAGTTTGTGGTGATATTGTTTCAAATGAATGGACTGAAGAGTTTTGTTGTTGTGAGTTGGTGCCTGTTTAATTCAATTAATTAATTATTAATATATAGCCATTAATTCTTGAAGAATGTAACTTAGAAATTCCTCATGAGCAATGGTCTTACCCCATCAGAACCAAAAATATAAACTTGTGTTACTCCATTGTTTGTAAACAACGTAATTGTAGACAAACAATGTATAGGTTCACAACACGGATGGTCAGTTCTTGCATCCATACAGATGTAGGATCTTAATTTGGTCAATTTTGTTGCTTTGAATTTTCCTGCATAGCAGGAATGGCAAACTTGTAGTCTATTTGAGGATTAAAAAGGCTTCTAAAGTTTGTAATTTCCACTTTAAAATATCAGACTTGATTTGCCATAATGAAAAATGTATCAACCCCTATAAAAAATGGCCATGAATTAGAATCCACATAATAATTCACATGTCCTGTTGCTGCAGGATTCTATTCCTGCTGTAGCATACAGGATCAAATGAAGATCCTACATCTGTGTGTGAGAGTCCTTGCGTCTATGTATTTAAGAGTGGTTACATTTCTCCTGCCCCATTCCTCAGCTGATTACCAATTAAGTGGCGGGGAGTACACTTTGTTATTGTTTGAATCACAGATTTCCCTTTTAAAAGGGGTCGTTACCTGCAGGACTATTCAATGTCCATGATCCAGACTTATTATCTCATAATTATAACTTCCATATCTCATAATAATGAATGACTACCTCATAATTATGACCTAGTATCTCATTATTCTGATTTACTATCTCATAATTATGACTTATGTAAGGGATAATCAACATGCGTTGTATGGAAAATAATGAACAACGTGGAAAGTGTGTTCCACGGTGCACTAGTGTTCCACGACGGGAAAACGTATAGAGCCCCGAGTTGATTATCCCTTTCATACCATGGCTATAATTTAACACATTTACTGCTAGAAATTAAGTAGCTAGCAAGTTTACTAAATATATACCATTCCCATCATAGCCATTATGAAAATCTAACTCAACAATGCCAATAATGTTTTGAATTCGACTTTTGCTTTCAAAAGCAGCTCAAACATCGTCAAACATGAGTTATACCATGGCATTGTCGAATACATGTTTCTGATTGGCTTGAAGGGCATTCTGGGGCGTGCATTATTTCCTTTTATAAACCTGTTGGTTCAAGTCCTGAATGCTGATTGGCTGAAAGCCGTAGTATATCAGACCATACTACAGTTCACCATGGTATATTGGCCATACACCACATTCTATTAAGCAATTATGACTTATAACTTGGGTGGCGGGAACGAGCTTCCAAATGCTTCCATACACATATGACAATAAACAACAGGATCAAATGTGAATACAGTAAGCCTAATAATACTGTAGGGCTAATTATAGCATATATTGTTACTACTAAATGACTTTTTCATCTTGTTCAATCTAAGACTTTGTTGACAAAGATGTCAGTACCAAATCTGCGCCACTCACCATCGTTGTTTTGATGTCCACCTTCTCCCTCTCGTTTTCGGATCCCACCTGTTCACCTGTACCGCTATGTTTGGGACCCTTGTCCTGTTTGTCCACCTTGATCATCCTGCTGATGCACGCATGCGCCAAACTGGATGTCCTGGTGGGACGATGCTCCTCAGATGGCCCCACCTCGAGCTTGGAATTCTTCCTACTCTTCCCAGGGATGAGACTGTCCCAGATCTTACCGTCCTTAAACGAGTTCCCGCCAGTACCAGAGCCGTTCCGACCCAGTTCGATGGCCGAGTTTTTCCGGTTTCTTCCGGTCAGTATAGAGCCTATCCCTCCAGCACTTTCCTTGACCCGGTTCCCTTTCAGACTGGTCCCCGGTGTTAACCCGTGTCTGGTTCGGGGTTGAGTGCCGGACTCCGAGGCAGAGCGGACCCGTTCGGTCCCGTTCTTCAGATTGATGGCGGAACTAAACCACTTTGCCATTGCTGGTTACGATCAGTGGCAGTTTTTTGGTTTCTAGCTTTGGCTCCAAACGTATCCTAATATAACACACTCACTTAGGCCTACTTAGTCTTAATGTTTATAAATCATCCGCAATCGAGTCACAGAGAATAGTTGGTTAGCCTACATAAAACTTGCCAAGCACATTCATCCACGACCACATAGGCCTACGTTTACGCGCCTCGAGCCTGATATCTTATCCGAATTACCCCCTTTGTGATGTTAATTTATTTCAAAACATTATTAATAATGATTTCTACCCCATAAATTCAGTAGTAAATGTTCTCATATAATTTTAACTCCAAACTTCACCCCATTTGTCGCTTGACCCAATACTCGTTGTCGTTCCACAGTGCGTAAAGTTACCTCTCCTTTCATCGACTTGTAACGCCTGTAATATCTATTTCTGACAGTCGCTATAGCTTTATCTCGAAGCTATCCCCGCAGTTTGAAGAGTAGTCTTTGGAGAGCGTAGAATCGGAAGAACTGGAAGTTTTTCTTCGCACTCACTAATGATGATCCCATTCCCGGAGCTACTGGTGTATGGAGCGGGCTGTCAAAGCTGAGTGCTGGAGAGAGAAGTGCGTGTGTGAGAGAAAGAGTTTGGTGGAGTTGGGAAATGGGTGTGGTGGTGGACTAGCCTACAACATAATGGTCAAAGAACGCCTGTAGTGGGCTATTATTCAATAACAGGGAGGAGACAGGGAAGCTTTGGCAACGCAATTCTCAATTGATGATTTAAAAAAAATAAAGTTGTCATCACAGCCGTATTACAACATAGTCAATATTTATTCATCAACATAGTCAATATTAACCTACATTGTTTGAAATTGTTGTGTGCAACGCAATAGGCTGCAAATGTCATCCAAAACTATGAACACTGCTTGAATTCACAGGTTTTGGCGCCACAATGAGTGAGAACAAATATTTTTTTTAAATAAGAAAATATTTAATTTGTGTTGAGAATTTTCTATAGGGAAAAGAGTCGAATGGCCATTTCAGTGGTTGATTCAAATTAGTAGAATAAACTGTCCCCTAGGCCTCTGTCCTAATTGCCAATAATCGGTCATAATGTGTGCTAAAGGCGCCCTCTGCAGGGGATCTGGTAGATCAAGTGGAACGGTTACCCTTTGGGATGGTTGGAATTTGAGGAGCGCAAACTGATTAATGCCACAAGTTGTGATGCGTTTCGTTTGTTTCTGCAATAGCTTACCTCTTTCTTAGCGGTTAAAACATGTATTATGCCAAACACAGCACTAGGCATTTTCATTCACAAAGATTTTTATTTATATTTATGTAGACCACTGAAAGACCTCTCCCCTGAGTCAATTTATCACAGATTGACAGACAGACTCACCAATATTCGAAGCGGGCGCTGTCTAGAGCACCGCCTACTGCTATGTGCTCAACCAATACCTGTATTCCCTCTAGCGGGGCTAGGCGGCTCGTCTGGCATCGGTCACAAAGGTAACAGGTTGGAGCTGCATTTAACGAATTTGTCTGTCTGTCTCGAATTATGGATATGCTCTGCTCTTTCAGAAGTATTTTCTGTCAGATTTAAACATTATCTGTATTAACACCAAGTAAAACAACAGAAGATGACTCGAAAGTCGAAAATAAATTGATGAATTGTACTACTTTGACCAAATAGCAGGTATGTTTCTGGATGTTGTTTAGTTAGCAAGCTAGCTAACGAACTAACCCAGACAGCTAAATTAACTAGCTAGTTATGACAGTAGCTTGGGGTTAGCTTGCTAGCTCTAGCTGGTTGGCTTGCGCAATACAGACACATAGCTAGCTAATACATTTGTCCACTCCGTCTTTAAACACTTACTTGCTCTCTTGTTGGTGTCTTACCCGAAGTTTACTTTTAATGGTGGCGAAACGGTGCTGGGTAACGTCACTCAGAATTCAAAGGCCACGGAGCAGGTGTATCTTTGCATTGCCTCGTCTAGATCTCTCCCGTAGTGGTATTCTCTTTAAACCACGTGTACCCATCTGTCAATGTCAGTTATTTGACGCTTTCTCGGAGCTCATCTTCAACAACTTTGCTCACTGCCTCTCTTCTCCCAAGTTTCGCTAACGCTAGATGATACTATGACGCAAACACTGAGGAATTCAATGTAGCCAGCGAACTCAGTTCAAAAGAGACCCAACGTAAGTTATCTAAGCTATTTACCATTCTCTGTCATTTTATTAGCCAACATTCAGTGATTACACATGGACATGTGGCCTACAGAAAGTACCCACTGGCCAGGGTTTTGTCTCATATCTGATGCAAGATCGCAAGTGTTAGATGGCTTGATAAGATGATGTTATGAATTTAAACTTGACATTGATGTCTATGCATTATTTTGTCTGTTAGTATGTAGAATTTAACACAGCAGTGTATTGATGACAGATGGGAGAATGCTCAGCCTGAGGGACATGTTTTACTGTTGCCACAGGCACAGAATGAGTGTGAGAGAGAGGGAGAGAGAGACTGACAGAGTGATGAGACTGTTTACAAATTGGATGCTCTTAGAAGAGACCCTGAAGTGTGCAGGTAGGTGTGTAAGGGGGATGTTTACTGAGCTACACAGTGTGGAATGTGGGTGAGTGGAGGGGTGTATTAGGTGCTTCTATTTGGTGTTCTATTTGGCAACACTGATGTCTTTGTTATGCCAATGGGTGCCATTAGACTCAGAGAGGAAGAAATAGCTGGTTGTGTGAGAGGAGTGGAAAAGGGTTTGGTCTAAGTCAAGAATGTAATGAAGAGACAGAAGGGATGAATTGCCAATCACCAAGGAAACGGTCTTAACTGAAGGACTGTCTTGGGGACCCAAGTTGGTGTGTTATTTACATTTTCTAATGACAGCAGCATTCATGTGGAAAGTCTTTGGTATTTCAGCCACTCATGACTGACAGTCATCAGTAGGGCCCTATAAAATCCGTGTTGTGGATGGAACACAGAATCTAGACACAAAAATGGAATTCAACAATATTTGAACAATGTTTTGTTTTTCTATTAAAGTGTGATTTTGAGTGAACCTGAATAAACTGCGAAAAACGGAAACCTAGAAAAACAAAATGGAGAAATCAGGCAAAAAAATAAACCAGATTTTACAGGGCCCAACATCAGTCATGATATGTAATCTATTTGTGTCTCCACAGAAGGAGACAGTCACACACATGTAAGGCCATCCTCTTTCAGGTGCTTTCACTGAAGCACAGAAGCCTGTTGGTCTTAACCTGAGACAAGTATCCACAGTCAATCTCTGTTGCAGGTCTGGTCAGCTGCCTCATCATGTACTTCTCTCCAGAGAGAGAAACAGAGATTTGGAACCCAGGGGAGGGTTAGAGAGAGAGATGGCGGGATAGAGAGAGGTTAGGGGGATGGAGGGAAGGCTGGAGAGTTTAGAGAGATGGATGGATGGAGGGAGTGATAGAGGTTAGGAAGATGGATGAGGGAGGGAGGGATAGAGGTTAGGAAGATAGATTGAGGGATAGAGAGAGGTGGGAGGGAAGGATAGAGTTTAGAGATGGCGGTAGGGATAGAGAGGTTAGGATGGGAGGGATAGAGAGGTTAGGATGGGAGGGATAGAGAGGTTATGGGAGGGAGGGAAGAAGGGAGGGATAGCGAGAGGTTAGAGACAGGTTCGAGAGATGGACAGGTTAAAGAGATGGGGGGAGGGTCAGGTGCAGAACAGTGATATAAGTGAGGCAGACAGACAGACTGAGGGAGAGCTGGAGAGGGCCAGGGGGAGAAGAGTGTTGCGCTCCCAGCGTTTCTGCCCTCATTTTCTGCTCCACATAGTTTGGACAATAGGATGGGCTCACCCTCTTTCCCCTGACTGTCTCCCCTGGCCCTCTCCTCTCAACTGTACCCTTTCACTGCTTAGCAGCTGAACTGGCCTGTTGGAAGTGGCTTGACACATTGACACAGACAGACAGATAGATAGAAAGGGAGGTGGAATGAGAGAGTGAGAAAGAGAGAGGAAAGTGGCTGGGCTCCACTCCTGTGTTCCTGTTATGTTTGGTCCTATTCACTGTCAGTTCTCCCTGCTGAGACTGAGCCTCTGTCTCACACACGCAGGCGCACAAGCAAGCAGTGTTTCCCAATATGTTTCAGTACCAGGGACAGGCAAGCAATGCCCCTCCCTCTTAGAATAGCCAAGTGCCTAGATTAAACTGTAGAAGGGAGTATGTTGCTGACCTCCTGACATTGATTTACTCCAAAGGACCAGGGGTTGAGAAACACTGCTTTAAACTCAGCCTCTACAACTGATTATGGATGATTAGCCTCTGCATGCAGAAAGAAGGGTTGGTGTTGAATGTCCTTTGTATCTGTTGACCTATATCTGAAATAGATATCCTAGGCTTTCTGTGGTCCTCTGTCTGAAAGACCAGACTTGTAGCTGTCTTTGGGACATCTTCACCACTACTTGCCACTTGGCCATTAGGAGGTGTGTGTGACTGCGTGTGTGACTGTGCATGTGTGTGACTTTGTGCACGTGTTACGGTCGTCTGCACTAATGTACAGTGACGGGGGCTTTTTCAATGGCATGCTTTGGATGTCTGTCTTAGGGCGAGGGATGTGATGAGCTGAACTGTACACACACTAGTGTTGTAATGACAATGGCATTTTGGGTTATGATTAATTATCATGCAAATGGACATGGTTATTCTAATTTTTGTTGCAAAATGTTTTGAGCTTATAATGCATCTGTAAAAATGAGTTAGGACTAGAAGTCGACCGATTATGATTTTTCAATGCCGATACCGATTTATTGGAGGACTAAAGAAAAGCCGATTCCGATTAATCGGCAGATATATATATTTTTGTAATAATGACAATTACAACAATACTGAATGAACAAAAACTACACTTTTATTTTAACTTAATATAATACATCAATAAAATCCATTTAGTAGGTTCAATTTGGCAAAAACAAAGTGTTGGAGAAGAAAGTAAAAGTGCAATATGTGCCATGTAAAAAAGCTAACGTTTAAGTTCCTTGCTCAGAACATGAGAACATATGAATGCTGGTGGTTCCTTTTACCATGAGTCTACAACATTCCCAGGTAAAACGTTTTAGGTTGTAGTTATTTTAGAACTATTTCTCTCTATACCATTTGTATTTCATATACCTTTGACTATTGGATGTTCTAATAGGTACTTTAGTATTGCCAGCCTAATCTCGGGAGTTGATAGGCTCGAAGTCATAAACAGTGCAATGCTTGAAGCACAGTGAAGAGCTGCTGGCAAACGCAGGAAAGTGCTGTTTGAATGAATGTTTACAAGCCTGCTGCTGCCTACCACCGGTCAGTCAGACTGCTATATCAAATCATAGACTTAATTATAATATAATAACACGCAGAAATACGAGCCCGTAGGTCATTAATATGGTAAAATCCGGAAACTATAATTTCAAAAACAAAAGTTTATTCTTTTAGTGAAATACGGAACCGTTCCATATTTTGGGTGGCATCCATAAGTCTAAATATTGCTGTTACATTGCACAACCTTAAATGTTATGTCATAATTATGTAAAACACAATTTCCCTAGTTAATATTGCCTGCTAACATGAATTTCTTTTAACTAAATATGCAGGTTTAAAAAATATATACTTATGTGTATTGATTTTAAGAAAGGCATTGATGTTTATGGTTAGGTACATTCGTGCAACGATTGTGCTTTTCCGCAAATGCGCTTTTGTTAAATCATCCCCCGTTTGGCGAAGTTGGCTGTCTTTGTTAGGAAGAAATGGTCTTCACATAGTTCTCAACGAGCCATGCGGCCAAACTGCTGCATATACCCTGACTCTGTTGCACAGAACGCAAGAGAAGTGACACAATTTCTTTAGTTAAAAAAATGTTAATGTTAACAGGCAATATTAACTAAATATGCAGGTTTAAAAATAAATACTTGTGTATTGATTTTAAGAAAGGCGTTGATGTTTCTGGTTAGGTACACCATTGCGAATCCACTTGTTAAATCACCTGTTTGGTGAAATAGGCTATGATTCAATGATGAATTAACAGGCACCGCATCGATTATATGCAACGCAGGACAAGCTAGATAAACTAGTAATATCATCAACCATGTGTAGTTAACCAGTGATTATGTTAAGATTGATGGTTTTTTATAAGATATGTTTAATGCTAGCTAGCACCTTACTTTGGCTCCTTGCTGCACTCGTGTAACAGGTAGTCAGCCTGCCACGCAGTCTCCTCGTGGAGTGCAATGTAATCGGCCATAATCGGTGTACAAAAATGCCCGATTACCGATTGTTATGGAAACTTGAAATCGGCCCTAATTAATCGGCCATTCCGATTAATCGGTCGACCTCTAGTTAGGATATACCTAATGAATACCACACAGCTTGGTGACACCCCTGTCTCCAAAATGAATGAGACAAATGAACCTGCTCCTTCCGACTGTGCCTTTCTGTTTGTAAAATAATTAGAATCTTTCCCACTTAATTTAAAAATAGTTTACGCAATATAAGTTTTTCTATCTACTTGAATATAAAGTTGAATCCCCTTTCTACTAAAAATGTATGTATTATAACGATTATTTTTAGTTCAAGGTTGTCCTTTAACTGTCAGTTACAACGTTATACAATAATTCTTCCAAGCCTAACACACACTCATCCCCTAGTCAGATTGACAGATTAACCTCAACATCTTAGTCATTTTGTCATACTCATATATCATCTGTCTGTACTGTAATGATATGAGCATCCCCACCCCCAAACTACTTCCTATGGCTATGCTCATATCATTACAGTACAGACAATATATATGAGTATGACAAAATGACTGAGGTTGAGGTTAATCTGCCAATCTGACAAGGGGATGGGTGTGTGTGTCTCCTCTCTCGTCCTGATAGCCAGGGCTTTGATTTATACTGATTTATACTGGACACCATGTATAAACTGCACCAATGTCTTCACTGACGCTCTTTACAACACCACTGATCACCTGTGAGTGTGTGGGCCTGCTTGTACACAGTTCATTCCAGAGTGTGTATGAGGAGTGCAGGCATGTGTGGAGGCAGGGCTTCCTATCCACAGGAACAAGAGTTTGACATTGGTGTTATCCACCATGTTATCCACCACCATGACACACACTGATAAGAGAGGAAAAACTCTGTACTCTCTGTTTTTGTGTGTCAGTGAGGGAGGCAGCGGGAGAATGAATGTTTGTCTGTATGTGAAAGAGGGAGCGAATGAGAGAAGGTGGAGAAGTGTGGTAACTGGGTTAGTGCCTGGTGTTGTAGTTGGTTGGTTATAAGTGCAAAGGAGACATGCTAATGAGGCATGCGGTGTAATGACCTAGTCATGACGGCTGACCATGTCAATGAGGCATGCGGTGTAATGACCTAGTCATGACGGCTGACCATGTCAATGAGGCATGCGGTGTAATGACCTAGTCATGACGGCTGACCATGTCAATGAGGCATGCGGTGTAATGACCTAGTCATGACGGCTGACCATGTCAATGAGGCATGCGGTGTAATGACCTAGTCATGACGGCTGACCATGTCAATGAGGCATGCGGTGTAATGACCTAGTCATGACGGCTGACCATGTCAATGAGGCATGCGGTGTAATGACCTAGTCATGACGGCTGACCATGTCAATGAGGCATGCGGTGTAATGACCTAGTCATGACGGCTGACCATGTCAATGAGGCATGCGGTGTAATGACCTAGTCATGACGGCTGACCATGTCAATGAGGCATGCGGTGTAATGACCTAGTCATGACGGCTGACCATGTCAATGAGGCATGCGGTGTAATGACCTAGTCATGACGGCTGACCATGTCAATGAGGCATGCGGTGTAATGACCTAGTCATGACGGCTGACCATGTCAATGAGGCATGCGGTGTAATGACCTAGTCATGACGGCTGACCATGTCAATGAGGCATGCGGTGTAATGACCTAGTCATGACGGCTGACCATGTCAATGAGGCATGCGGTGTAATGACCTAGTCATGACGGCTGACCATGTCAATGAGGCATGCGGTGTAATGACCTAGTCATGACGGCTGACCATGTCAATGAGGCATGCGGTGTAATGACCTAGTCATGACGGCTGACCATGTCAATGAGGCATGCGGTGTAATGACCTAGTCATGACGGCTGACCATGTCAATGAGGCATGCGGTGTAATGACCTAGTCATGACGGCTGACCATGTCAATGAGGCATGCGGTGTAATGACCTAGTCATGACGGCTGACCATGTCAATGAGGCATGCGGTGTAATGACCTAGTCATGACGGCTGACCATGTCAATGAGGCATGCGGTGTAATGACCTAGTCATGACGGCTGACCATGTCAATGAGGCATGCGGTGTAATGACCTAGTCATGACGGCTGACCATGTCAATGAGGCATGCGGTGTAATGACCTAGTCATGACGGCTGACCATGTCAATGAGGCATGCGGTGTAATGACCTAGTCATGACGGCTGACCATGTCAATGAGGCATGCGGTGTAATGACCTAGTCATGACGGCTGACCATGTCAATGAGGCATGCGGTGTAATGACCTAGTCATGACGGCTGACCATGTCAATGAGGCATGCGGTGTAATGACCTAGTCATGGCGGCTGACCATGTCAATGAGGCATGCGGTGTAATGACCTAGTCATGGCGGCTGACCATGTCAATGAGGCATGCGGTGTAATGACCTAGTCATGGCGGCTGACCATGTCAATGAGGCATGCGGTGTAATGACCTAGTCATGGCGGCTGACCATGTCAATGAGGCATGCGGTGTAATGACCTAGTCATGGCGGCTGACCATGTCAATGAGGCATGCGGTGTAATGACCTAGTCATGGCGGCTGACCATGTCA
This sequence comes from Oncorhynchus kisutch, assembly GCF_002021735.2. Lineage (NCBI taxonomy): Eukaryota > Metazoa > Chordata > Actinopteri > Salmoniformes > Salmonidae > Oncorhynchus > Oncorhynchus kisutch. Next base: position 2,126,131 of record NC_034175.2, on the reverse strand, counting down.
ATGAGGCATGCGGTGTAATGACCTAGTCATGGCGGCTGACCATGTCAATGAGGCATGCGGTGTAATGACCTAGTCATGGCGGCTGACCATGTCAATGAGGCATGCGGTGTAATGACCTAGTCATGGCGGCTGACCATGTCAATGAGGCATGCGGTGTAATGACCTAGTCATGGCGGCTGACCATGTCAATGAGGCATGCGGTGTAATGACCTAGTCATGGCGGCTGACCATGTCAATGAGGCATGCGGTGTAATGACCTAGTCATGGCGGCTGACCATGTCAATGAGGCATGCGGTGTAATGACCTAGTCATGGCGGCTGACCATGTCAATGAGGCATGCGGTGTAATGACCTAGTCATGGCGGCTGACCATGTCAATGAGACTTACTGAGGGAAACAGAGGGAGGATCCTTCACAAGGACTGGCTATAGATCATGTGTGATTACACATAAAGATCCTAGATTGAGGAAGGAGTCTCACCTTTGCTGTGCTGGTTGGGCAGGGCTGGCCTGGCCTAGGCAGGGAAGAGGAAAAACTAAACCAAGTGGAACTCGAGAGAGAGCAAGAGAGTACACGTAATGGGAGCAAGAGAGTGGGATGTAGGGTGTGTGTGTTTCTAGGTTAATGAATAATGAAGGTCACTATGAACAAAGTCCATTCTAAAGCAACTCCACTGAGACTCATTCTCTCACACACCTTTGTAACTCGCAAACCCAATAGAAACACACACAGTCCACCCTCTTTCTGTGTGTCTGCATGACATTCATACCAGTCAGATATTCAGTTGACGTACTTTCCCGGGAAAGAAAACAATAAATTACTGCTGTCACATTCACTTCTTTAAAGTATAACACTTGGAATAGCTGTATTAATATTGTCTTTCCCCCTCTCCACTTTCTCTCCCCTTTCCCTGTCTCTCCTCCTCCGCCCCGTCCCCTCTCGCTCTCTCCCTCCCCAGTATGAGTACTCCGTCAGGTCGGAAGAGCCCCGTGGACTACGGGGTTCAGATCCGCTTCATCAACGACTCAGGAGGGGGGCTCCCCTCGACCCAGCTGAGATCCAAGCCCCCCTCCACCTCTAAGTATGGGGTGGCTGTCAGGGTCCAGGGCATCGCTGGACAACCCTATGTGGTTATGAAGGACGGGGGCCCAAAGGGAGATTCGTATGGGGTGCAGCTCCGTACCCACTACCCCCCGGGTTACGGCAGTCTGCCCCGCAGAAGAGACCGAGAGGAAGGAGAGGGAGAGGGGGGAGGAGGGCCGGGAGGGGCATTACGCAGGGCACAGTCACATGGTTCATTACTGGAGAGTGAGGGGGGAGGAGGATTTGGGAGACCACCAGGGGATGGGAGGTCTGGTAGCTATGGGAACCTGGATGAAGGGATTGGTGTCGCGGAAGAGAGAATGGAAATAGGGGTGAGGGAGGGGGGTAAGGGGAGGAATATAATGTGTGGGTCATATCAGTCTGGGCTCAATGGGTCACTGGGGAGGGGAGGGGGGAGTCAGTATGCCCCTGACCTCCATCCTTCCCAAACAGAGCAGCTGACCATGGCACACCCCCACCCCCAGAGCCTTCCTTACCCAACACAGCCCCACCCCCAGACCCCCGTCAACAGACTGATCAGCAGGTTTGACGGCAGCAGCAGTACCAGAGAACAACAGAGGGGGCGCTCTCCTGTAGCAGAGGACCCTAGAAACACCATCTCCTCTTCCCTCGCCCCCAACCCCTACTCCTCCCCTCCCTCCTCCACTCACAGCAGCCTGGGGCGGGGCCAAGGCACCGTCAGCAAGGCAACACCCCACCCAGCCAGTCAGTGGGCTCCGCCGGGGAGGTTTGTCGCTGTGGAGACGCCGTCAGCCAATCGGACATACCCGCTGGTAAGAGACTGTACGGGAGGGGAGAGCGGTTACTAACTAGTATACTTAGCTAGTACATTATCAATACCTCCAGTAAAGTTTAAAAACAGACTAACACTGAGCTCTGTCTAAAGGTGACCCCTGACCTGCTTCAGAGTTCAGAGGTCACCAGTGAGGAGGAGCAGGTCATGCAGACCATCTACAGTGTGCTCAGAGAAGGGTAGAGCATTTATCTTACGGTGTCATTCAACATTAATTCAGGCCAGTTATCAACATCCTTCTGACCATGTGTGTTTGACCTGTTGTTCACCCCTCAGGACCAGTGAGAGGGACTCAGTCATCAGACACAAAGTCAGGGTGATCTTCCAGAAGATCCAGGGACTCAAGGTACTTTAATATACAGTGCCTTCGGAAAGTATTCAGACCCCTTGACTTTTTCCACATTTCTGTTATGTTACAGCCTTATTCTAAAATGGATTAAATAAATAAAAATCCTCAGCAATCTACACACAATACCCCATAATGACAAAGAAAAACAGGTTGTTAGAATTTTTGTTTTTACATAAGTATACAGACACTTTCCCTTTGATTGGAGTCCACCTGTGGTAAATTCAATTGATTGGATATGATTTGGAAAGGCACACACCTGTCTATAGAAGGTCTCACAGTTGGCAGTGCATGTCAGAGCAAAAAACAAGCCATGAGGTCAAAGGAATTGTTCGTAGAGCTCCAAGATAGGATTGTGTTGAGGCACAGATCTGGGGAAGGGTACAAAAAAAGGTCTGCAGCATTGACGATCCCCAAGAGCACAGTGGCCTCCATCATTCTTAAATGGAAGAAGTTTGGAACCACCAAGACTCTTCCTAGAGCTGGCCGCCCAGCCAACCTAAGCAATCGGGGGGAGAAGGGCCTTGGTCAGGGAAGTGACCAAGAACCAGATGGTCACTGACTGAGCTCTATAGTTCCTCTGTGGAGATTAGAGAACTTTCCAGAAGGACAACCATCTCTGTAGCACTCCACCAATCAGGCCTTTATGGTAGAGTGACCAGACGCTTGGAGTTTGCCAAAAGGCACCTAAAGACTCTCAGACCATGAGAAACAAGATTCTCTGGTCTGATGAAAGCAAGATTAACCTGTTTGGCCTGAATGCCAAGCATCACGTCTGGAGGAAACCTGACACCATCCCTACGGTGAAGCATGGTGGTGGCAGCATCATTCTGTGGGGATGTTTTTCAGCGGCAGTGACTGGGAGACTAGTCCGGATTGAGGGAAAGATGAACGGAGCAAAGTACAGAAAGTTTTGATGAAAACCTGCTCCAGAGCTCTCATGACCTCAGACTGGGGCAAAGGTTCACCTTCCAACAGGACAACAACCCTAAGCACACAGCCAAGACAACGCAGGAGTGGCTTCGGGACAAGTCTCTGAATGTCCTTGAGTGGCCCAGCCAGAGCCTGGACTTGAACCCGATCGAACATCTCTGGAGAAACCTGAAAATAGTTATGCAGCGACATTCCACATCCAACCTGACAGCTTGAGAGGATCTGCAAAGAAGAATGGGAGAAAGTCTCCAAATACAGGTGTACCTAGCTTTTAGATTTTATTTTATTATTTATTTAACCTTTTATTTAACTAGGCAAGTCAGTTAAGAACAGATTACCATGACAGCCAACCAAAATGCAAAAAGCCTTCTTCGGGGACATACCCAAGAAGAAGAGGCTGTAATCGCTGCCAAATGTGCTTCAACAAAGTACTGCGTAAAGAAAGGGTCTGAATACTTATGTCAATGTGATATTTCAGTTTATTTTTTATACATTTGCAAAAATGTCTAAACCGGTTTTTGCTTTGTCATTATGGGGTATTGTGTGTAGATTGATGGAAAACAACAATTTAATTCATGTCAGGATGACGCTGTAACGTAACAAAATGTGGAAAAGTCGAGGGGTCTGAATACTTTCCGAATGCACTTTAGTAGTACTCTAATATACACCTCAAGGTACTATTATCTACAGTGAGCTCCAAAGGTATTGGGACAGTGTCACAATTTGGATGTTCAGATAGAATACAATATGTTTCTAAACTCTTCTACATTCATGTGGATGCATAGTCCTGAATTAATATTTAATGTTTTTTTATTTGACCTTTTTATTTAACTAGGCAAGTCAATTAAGAACAAATTCTTATTTTCAATGACGGCCAAGGAACAGTGCCTTGTTCAGGGGCAGAACGACAGATTTTTACCTTGTCAGCTCGGGGATTCGATCTTGCAACCTTTCGGTTACAGGTCCAACACTCTAACCACTAGGCTACCTGCCGCCCCATAATGATGAGTGAGAAAGTTAGACGCACATATCATACCCCCCTGCTAACCTCTTACCATTACAATAACAAGGGAGGTTAGAATTTTTTGCGGTCTAAGATATTTATGCCTCTAACTTTCTCACTCATCATTATTCACGATTCATTCAGGATTATCCATAATCATGGTAGTATAGACATTATTAATGTAGAAGTGTTTAGAAACATTATATTCTTATTTACAATAAAAGTAACTCCAAAATGACACTACATTATTTACCATTCATTTCTATTTGGCAAAAAAATATAAAACTCTACCAAAACAAACAGCAAATGCATCCAACAAGTTTGCGGTCACAAGCTTGATGTAATCATTGTTTTCTAGGAATATGGGACCAAATACTAAACGTTTTACTACTTTTTAATACACAAGTGATTTTGTCCCAATACTTCTGGTCCTCTAAAATGGGGTATCTACAAAAATTTCGAAATGGTTCACCTGATATGATGAATATACCCTCCAATCAAAGCTGACAGTCTGCACTTTAACCTTGGAGTCATTGTATCATTTCAAATCCAAAGTACAGAGCAAAAAATAAAACAATGTTACTGTCCCAATACTTTTGGAGCTCTCTGTACATCTCTATACACCTCAGTAGTACTCTAATACACATCTCTATACACCTCAGTAGTACTCTAATACACATCTCTATATACCTCGGTAGTACTTTAACACATCTCTATACACCTCAGTAGTATTCTAATATACAGTACCAGTCAAATTGTTGGGCACACCTACTCATTCCAAGGTTGTTCTTTATTTTTACTATTTTATACATTGTAGAATAATAGTGAAGACATCAAAACTATGAAATAACACATGGACTCATGTAGTAACCAAAAAAGTGTTAAACATCAAAATATATTTGAGATTCATCAAAGTAGCCACCCTTTGCCAGCTTTACATACTCTTGGCATTCTCTCAACCAGCTTCATGAAGTAGTCACCTGGAATGCATTTCGATTAACAGGTGTGCCTTGTTAAAATTTAAGTTGTGGAATTTCTTTCCTTAATGCGTTTTGAGCCAATCAGTTGTGCTATGACAAGGTAGGGTTGGTATACAGAAGATAGCCCTATTTGGTAAAAGACCATGTCCATATTATGGCAAGAACAGCTCAAATAAGCAAAGAGAAACGACAGTCCATCATTACTTTAAGACATGAAGGTCAGTCAATACGGACATTTTCAAGAACTTTGAACGTTTCTTCAAGTGCAGTCGCAAAAAACATCAAGGGCTGTGAAGAAACTGGCTCTGATGAGGACCGCCACAGGAAAGGAAGATCCAGAGTTACCTCTGCTGCAGAGGCTGTTCATTAGAGTTACCAGCCTCAGAAATTGCAGCCCAAATAAATGCTTCAGAGTTCAAGCATGTACACACATCTCAACATCAACTGTTCAGAGGAGACTGCGTGAGTCAGGTCTTCATGGTCGAATTGCTGCAAAGAAACCACTACTAAAGGACACCAATAAGAAGAGATTTGCTTGGCCGAGAAACACGAGCAATGGGCATTAGGAAATCTGTCCTTTTGGTTCCAACCGCCATGTCTTAGAGAGACGCAGAGTAGGTGAACCGATCTTCGCATATGTGGTTCCCACCGTGAAGCATGGAGGAGGTGTGATGGTGTGGGGTGCTTTGCTGGTGACATTGTCTGTGATTTATTTATAATTCAAGGCACACTTAGCCATGCTGGTTAACAGAGTTCTGCATCTATATGCCATCACATCTGGTTTGTGCATAGTGGGAGTATCATTTATTCAGGACAATGACCCAAAACACCTCCAGGCTGTGTGAGGGCTATTTTACCAAGAAGGAGAATGATTGAGTGCTGCATCAGATGTCCTGGCCTCCACAATCACCTGACCTCAACCCAATTGAGATGGTATGGGATGTTGGACCGCAGGCTGAAGGAAAAGCAGCCAACAAGTGCTCCTTCAAGACTGTTGGAAAAGCATTCCTCATGGAGCTGTTTGAGAGAATGCCAAGAGTGTGCAAAGGGTGGCTAATTTTGAAGAATCTCAAATATAAAATGTTTTGATTTGTTTAATACTTTTTTGGTTACTACATGATTCCATATGTGTTATGTCATAGTTTTGATGTCTTCACTATTATTCTACAATGTAGAAAATAGTAAAAATACCGTGCAGGACGTTTGGCATTTGCCAGAGAACACCAAGATTGGCCAATTCGCCACTGGCGCCCTGCGCTCTTCACAGATGAAAGCAGGTTCACACTGTGCACATGTGACAGTCTGGAGACGCCGTGGCGAACGTTCTGCTGCCGCAACATCCTCCAGCATGACCGGTTTGGCGGTGGGTCAGTCATGGTGTGGGGTGGCATTTCTTTGGGGGGGCTGCACAGCCCTCCATGTGCTCGCCAGAGGTAGCCTGACTGCCATTAGGTACCGAGATGAGATCCTCAGACCCCTTGTGAGACCATATGCTCGTACGGTTGGCCCTGGGTTCCTCCTAATGCTAGACCTCATGTGGCTGGAGTGTCAGCAGTTCCTGCAAGAGGAAGGCATTGATGCTATGGACTGGCCCGCCCGTTCCCCAGACCTGAATCCAATTGAGCACATCTGGGACATCATGTCTCGCTCCATCCACAAATGCCACGTTGCACCACAGACTGTCCAGGAGTTGGCGGATGCTTTAGTCCAGGTCTGGGAGGAGATCCCTCAGGAGACCATCAGGAGCATGCCCAGGCGTTGTAGGGAGGTCATACAGGCACGTGGAGGCCACACACACTACTGAGCCTCATTTTGACTTATTTTGAGTTTGAGTTTATTTTTATTTTTACAGGCACATTAATCAACATTTCAGTAAAAGTGCCGGTTTTAGCCAGCCGGCTAATTTTCAACCGCAGTCCCTGGGCAGGTTATTAAAAACAATTACAATATAGACAATAGCAACATAGAACAAGCAAGACATAGGGACATTTTAAGGACATTACATCAAAGGTGGATCAGGCTATACTGATGTAGTGTGGTTTTCCACTTTAATTTTGAGTGCGACTCCAAATCCAGACCTCCATGGTTTGATAAATTTGATTTCCATTGATAATTTTTGTGTGATTTTGTTGTCAGTACATTCAACTATGTAAAGAAAAAATATTTAATAAGAATATTTCATTCATATCTAGGATGTGTTATTTTAGTGTTCCCTTTATTTTTTGGAACAGTGTATCTCTATACACCTCCGTGGTTCTCTAATATACATCTCTATACACCTCAGCAGTACTCTAATATACATCTCCGCGGTACTCTAATATACATCTCTATACACCTACGTAGTACTCTAATATACATCTCTATACATCTCCGCGGTACTCTACTATACAGTGGGGAGAACAAGTATTTGATACACTCCCGATTTTGCAGGTTTTCCTGCTTACAAAGCATGTAGAGGTCTGCAATTTTTATCATAGGTACACTTCAACTGTGAGAGATGGAATCTAAAACAAAAATCCAGAAAATCACATTGTATGATATTTAAGTATTTCATTTGCATTTTATTGCATGACATAAGTATTTGATACATCAGAAAAGCAGAACTTAATATTTGGTACAGAAACCTTTGTTTGCAATTACAGAGATCATACGTTTCCTGTCGTTCTTGACCAGGTTTGCACACACTGCAGCAGGGATTTTGGCTCACCGCTCCATACAGACCTTCTCCAGATCATTCAGGTTTCGGGGCTGTCGCTGGGCAATACGGACTTTCAGCTCCCTCCAAAGATTTTCTATTGGGTTCAGGTCTGGAGACTGGCTAGGCCACTCCAGGACCTTGAGATGCTTCTTACGGAGCCACTCCTTAGTTGCCCTGGCTGTGTGTTTCGGGTCATTGTCATGCTGGAAGACCCAGCCACGACCCATCTTCAATTCTCCTACTGAGGGAAGGAGGTTGTTGGCCAAGATCTCGCGATACATGGCCCGATCCATCCTCCCCTCAATACGGTGCAGTCGTCCTGTCCCCTTTGCAGAAAAGCATACCCAAAGAATGAGGTTTCCACCTCCATGCTTCACGGTTGGGATGGTGTTCTTGGGGTTGTACTCATCCTTCTTCTTCTTCCAAACACGGCCAGTGGAGTTTAGACCAAAAAGCTATGTTTTTGTCTCATCAGACCCCATGACCTTCTCCCATTCCTCCTCTGGATCATCCAGATGGTCATTGGCAAACTTCAGACAGGCCTGGACATGTGGCTGGCTTGAGCAGGGGGACCTTGCGTGCGCTGCAGGATTTTAATCCATGACGGCATAGTGTGTTACTAATGGTTTTCTTTGAGACTGTGGTCCCAGCTCTCTTCAGGTCAATGACCAGATCCTGCCGTGTAGATCTGAGCTGATCCCTCACCTTCCTCATGATCATTGATGCCCCACGAGGTGAGATCTTGCATGGAGCCCCACACCGAGGGTGATTGACCGTCATCTTGAACTTCTTCCATTTTCTAATAATTGCGCCAGTTGTTGCCTTCTCATCAAGCTGCTTTCCAATTGTCCTGTAGCCCATCCCAGCCTTGTGCAGGTCTACAATTTTATCCCTGATGTCCTTACACAACTCTCTGGTCTTGGCCATTGTGGAGAGGTTGGAGTCTGTTTGAGTGTGTGGACCGGTAACGAGTTCAAACAGGTGCAGTTAATACAGGTAATGAGTGGAGAACAGGAGGGCTTCTTAAAGAAAAACTAACAGGTCTGTGAGAGACGGAATTCTTACTGGTTGGTAGGTGATCAAATACTTATGTAATGCAATAAAATGCAAATTAATGACTTAAAAATCATAATGTGATTTTCTGGATTTTTGTTTTAAGATTCCGTCTCTCACAGTTGAAGTGTACCTATGATAAAAATTACAGACCTCTACATGCTTTGTAAGTAGAAAAACCTGCAAAATCGGCAGTGTGTCAAATACTTGTTCTCCCCACTGTACATCTCTATACATCTCTGTAGTACTCTAATATACATCTCTATACACCTCCGTAGTACTGCTCATCTTATTTCAATTTGTCATTGGTGGTGCTAGCTGTCATTCTATGGGGTATCCACTAAAGTCACTCTCCCCCTCAGCCCAGTGAGAGCTCTGGTGAGGAGTGGAAGAGAGAAAAGAGGGATCTGGAGAGGAAGATGATGGAGCTACAGACCTCTCTACAGGAGGAGAGGAGGGTGAGTGGAGGAGAGTAGGAGAAAAAGAGGAAGGAGTGATCATTTGGGACGTGATGGAAAGAGTAGAGCGATGGTGTTTGTTTGGCACCTAGGAGACGCTCACGGTGAGCTGTTTCAACAGTACACACACCAGCTGAGCCCACCGTGTGTGCGTTTTCTGAGAGGAGCTGATGTTTTTAGTGGCAGTCTAATCCGAATGCCCTAAAAGCCCTGTAAATGGACCACCGATGATTTTAAACCAGTTTAAACCTGTTGGGTTAGAGGTGGACACACACACATTATTATATCTGATAATGAGTAATTATGTGTTGGCTTAAGGGAGTTGGGCTGGTATTTAACTCTAACACCCTATAACCACTTAATCATGTATGTGAATTCTACAGTGAGGATTAAAGCCTGTCTGACACTATTCTGAAGAACACAGACACACAGCATGTTTAAATAGAGAATCATGCCTGTTCTCCAAAATATTTCTAATGGTGTAATTAAATACTACCACTCTGTCACCTCCCCACTGTCTGTCGTTGTCTGATGTTGTGGTGGTCATGTAGCCTACAGTACAGGACTGTGTGTGTGCATAGGGCTCTGTGGGCAGCTCTGACCCTGTGTTAAAAGCAGAGCTGGATTCATGTCTGGATGAGAACATGCAGCTCCAGGAGACTGTGGACAGGAAGAAGACTGAACTACACCAGACACACTCTGAGTGAGTAACAGTGAGCAGGACAAATTACCTGGGTAGAAGGAAACCTTGAGAGGAACCAGGCAGGTTGAAAGTGACTCCAGGCTGCTGGATCAGAACTGGTTATAATGATGGCTTATTGAAAGGTTCTTTGTTAGTGTTGAGATAAAGAGCATCAGATCTCTCTTGTAAAATAGATTTTATCTCAATGAGAATGACCTGTAGAAATAAAGGTTAAATGAATAAATCACGGTCTCTGTCAGGCTGAGTCAGTTGCGTATGGAGAGAGAGAGTGCTGAGTCCAGAGTCAGAGATATGGAGGACCGACTGGGCGAGCTACAGGAGGAGCTGAGGACAGAGAACGGCAACAAGACGGTAACACAACATTTGGGTGGTCTTGAGACACAAGATCTTTGTTGTGCACTCTTTGTAACTGTCCTGTAGAATGTGTTGTGTGTATTGTGTGTCTACAGGACCTGGTGACTTGTCAAGCGTCTCTGTTGGAGGTGTCCATGTTGAAGCAGAAGCTGGAGGATTCTCTGAGACAGAGAGAGAGGGAGCTGACGGCCCTGAAGGGAGCTCTGAAGGACGAGGTGGCCACGCACGACAAAGACATGGAGACACTTCGAGAACAGTACAGCACTGACATGGAGAGACTGAGGAGTACCGTGGAGCAGGTCTCACAGGTACACACCCACGTTTAAACTTTTATTCACCACGGCCACAGGATACAACCGGTGGAAAACGGTAGTCAAATTCTTACTTGAGAGCTCTTTCCTACCCACACGCGTGCACTGGGGGAGCAGCAGAGCGTGAAGTGATTGAGACCCACTGGACTTGCTTCACACCGGGGCATTATAGCAGGAACAACAAGTGATTACACCGTTACGTTTGACTGCACAGACAAAGCCACAAGCAGTACATCAGCTGATCTCACATTCTTAATGACACGTCTTACTCCCTCTCTCTCCCCACTCTCTCTCTCATATCATCCTCCCTCTCCCCACTCTCTCTCTCTCTCATATCCATCCTCCCTCTCTCTTCTCTCCCCCTACCCCTCTCTCCCCACACTCTCATATCCACCCTCCCTCTCTCTCCCCACACTCTCTCATATCCACCCTCCCTCTCTTCTCTCCCCCCTACCTCTCTCATATCCATCCTCCCTTTCTCTTCTCTCCCCCCTACCTCTCTCCCTACACTCTCTCATATCCATCCTCCCTCTCTCTTCTCTCCCCCCTACCTCTCTCCCTACACTCTCTCATATCCACCCTCCCTCTCTCTCCCCCTACACTCTCTCATATCCACCCTCCCTCTCTTCTTTCCCCCCTACCTCTCTCTCTCCACACTCTCTCATATCCACTCTCTCCCTCTCTTCTCTCTCCCCCTTCTTCTCTCTCCCCAGTCTCAGGCGGGTATCGAGTCAGAGCGGTTGCGTGTGAATGCGTCGGTGCGTACTCTACAGCAGCAGCTGGAAGACTGCAGGGACGAGAGTGGCCACTGGATGACGCAGTTCCACAATACTAGAGATGAACTACGGACCACCAAACAGGAGTGAGTACAGGCACCTACAGAGAATACAACCTTACTGTGAAATGTTTACTTTTAACCAACAATGCAGTTTTAAGAAAAATAAGTTATTTAATTTACTTAAGTAGTAATTGACTGGTACTGTACACACACACACACACTTCACTTACAAAGTCTTACACATCTCTTCCCTGTTTTTCAACCATCCATGTATACATCTATGTAACCATCCACATGTCCCATTTTTGTTCTCCGATTCTGTACCGTCTCCTCCTCTCTAGTCTTATTGACTAGACACGCCCATCACCCCTGAGCCACCGTGAGGGAGCCTATATATGTGCTGTATATTGGTTATAGCCGTGCCAGTAGCCAGCCGTGCCAGTAGCCAGCCGTGCCAGTAGCCAGCCGTGCCAGTAGCCAGCCGTGCCAGTAGCCAGCCGTGCCAGTAGCCAGCCGTGCCAGTAGCCAGCCGTGCTAACCCTTAGCCTATCATTTCTGCGACCCCGCGGAAATGTAATTAAGATATTGAAAAACCCCAGCAAAATGTCTGTTTTAAGCTAGAGAGATGTTTTTTTGCATGGGCTGCATGCATGTTAGTAGCTGCGGAACAATTCCATATTTTAGAATCCTCTCTAGAGGGTTTTAATAGCTGCGGTTAATAGCCAGGGTTTATGGCCGTGTAGCTGACATTCCAGTTAAACCAGCTTCTGTGTTTCTCTATTTGACTGACTGACTGAAGAAATTGTGATACTGTAGAATGACCTCATTTTAACAACAAAACGTTTGATCAACTTTGAGGGACTGAAATCAGCATTGGAGATTGAACTGTAGCTTTGTTGATCAAACTAAATGATGTCTGATCAGTGCTCATCTGTGACTTGATTTCTAGATTTTGAAATGGATCTTTAATTGGTTAAAATGGTGTGTGTTTGTGTTGCAGGATGCTGCAGGCTCGTCTGGAGAAAGAGGAGCTTGAGGAAGAACTGAATGAAGTACAGGAGAGGGTCAACACCATGAAACAGCAGATACCAGACCCCAGTCATACACACACACTCAACCAGGTACACACACACACTGATTCTGACACACACACTCTCAACAAGGTACACACTGACACTGTTCTCCATTGTCATGTCAGGAGCTGCAGAGTTTGCGTGCCGATCTGCAGCAGGCCCAATCAGAGGCAGAGAAGAAAAGGGCGGAGCTCGATAAAAAGGTAATGGAGGTAATCTCCCTGAAGAAGGCCAACCAGGAGCAGGAGGCGGAGCTCAAGTATGAGATGGACAGGCTGAGGGGCCAATCAAATCGAGCCAAAGAGGATCTGGCCAAGGCCCAGGAGAGAACCAAACAGGTGTGTGTTGTGTAGTACCAGCTATGTGACTGGGAAAGATGGCCACTTTTCCTCCCTTATATTCACAATCTCCATCCTTCTCTCAACCACTCACCTCTTTTGTTTCTCTCCATAGCTCCCTGACCCGTCGGTCGTGTCTGGCCTGCAGTCAGAGTTGACTGATGCTCGTGGGGAGAGAGACCGACTGGGAGAGAAACTCTCCAGCACTGAGCAGGAGCTGCAGTCAAACACAGAGCGGCTGGCCAGAACCCAGACAGAACTAAACGCTCTCAGAGACTCACAGCAGGAGCAGGAGGCAGCTAACACACGCCTCCGAGAGAAACTCTCACGCCTGGAGGTGAGACATATACACACACATTACACTACCTCTTTCTCACAGCTCTTTGTTAGTGGGTGTGTTGTTTCACAGTATGTATTTGTGTGTGTCCCCCCCAGTCTCAGCTGGCTTCCAGTGCATCAGAGAGTTCGGAGGCAGAGCTGTCCCTCCAGGCGGAGTTGAGGGGGTTGAGGCAGGAGCTTGACGAGGCCAGGAGAGGAGCCTCTCGGCTGGGCCAGGACCACCGGCAGCTCAGTCTGCGTCTGGAGGACAGGGAGAAGGAGAGGGACCAGCTCACACAGACCAACACACAGCTGGAGCAACAGAGGAGACAGCAGGAGCGGTCCCTGGACAAACTCAATAAGGAGGTGAGGAGTGTGTGTGTCTACATGGGTTTTTCTGATGCTCTGTGTACTGCATTGAAGTGCTGTGTTTACAAATGTACACTGTGCAAATAAAAATCTCTCTCTCTGTCTACTTACTCCTCGCTCTCTCCCTACTCTCACTCTCACTCTGCCTCTTTCTCTGTCCATGTAGTTTGAGTCTCTGTCCCAGTCGTCTGGTGAAGAGGTGCATGTTCTCAGGGCCCAGCTGGAGGAACAGAGAGAGAGATCTCGCAGTGAGACACAGGAGGCCCAGAGGCAGGGCAATGACACACTGGTAGAACTGGAGAGGAGCCAGACCTCCCTCAAGAGACTGGAAGAGGAGGTGAGAGAGAGGAAGGGACAGGGTGAGAGAGGAGGAGGAAAAGAGAGGAGACTGAGGAGGAAAGGGTCTTCAGGAGGTGAGAGAGAGATGGATGGAGGGAGGAAGGGACGGGGTGAGAGGAGGAGGAGGGAAAGAGGGAGGAGACAGAGGAGGAAAGGGTCTTCAGGAGGTGATAGAGAGGAAGGGACGGGGTGAGAGGAGGAGGAGGGAAAGCGAGAGGAGACGGAGGAGGAAAGGGTCTTCAGGAGGTGAGAGAGAGGAAGGGACGGGGTGAGAGGAGGAGGAGGGAAAGCGAGAGGAGACGGAGGAGGAAAGGGTCTTCAGGAGGTGATGGTATTGGTCAGGGCTAGTCATCTCTCACCCTGCCAGAGCCTGCTGCTTTTTTCTTCTACCTGCTAATGAATTGCACCCACCTGGTGTCCCAGGTCTAAATTGGTCCCTGATTAGAGGGGAACAATGAAAAAACACAGTGGAACTGGCTTTGAGGTCCAGAGATGAGTTTGAGAGGTGAAGGTGATTCGTCTTTAACGCTGATCCAGAGAGTGTGTGTGTGTGTGTCGTGCGCCAGGCGTCACGTCAGAAGAAGGAGCTGCTCTTTGTGGTTGAGGAGAGAGACAATGTTCAGCTGGACAAGGAGCTGCTCACCAACCGCCTGCACCACCTAGAGGCTGAACTGGAGAACAGCAGGAGCAGCCTCACAGACAAGAGCAGGGAGCTCCGCAGCACGGAGGACAAGATGAAACGACTGGAGCTGGAGCTGGAGGAGGAGAAGGGATCTGTGGAGCTACTCACTGACAGAGTCACCAGGACCAGAGACCAGGTACACACACAAACACACTATAAATGACAGCTTTCACCAGTCTGTTGGTTAACAGTTGAAAGAACCAGGACCAAGCTAGGAAAATAATGTATTTGTTATCTCTCTACTCACCCTCTTTCTCCCCTCACCCTCTTTCTCCCCTCACCCTCTTTCTCCCCTCACTCTGTCTGGTGTTCCTCTGTCTGGCGCTCCTCTGTCTGGCGCTCCTCTGTCTGTCTGTGTGCAGATGGAGCAGCTGCGTTCAGAGCTGATGCAGGAGAGATCCTCCAGACAGGACCTGGAGCTGGACAAGAATGCCCTAGAAAGACATGTACGTTAAGTCTGTGTCTCCACTGAAATGATCTTAAGGTCTGAGTGATGATTAATTATGCTTAAATCTCTCTGTCCAGATGAAGGAGTTGAAGACCAGAGTATCTGATATGGAGGGTCAGTCTCGCTCCTCTGTAGGAGTGGCTCAGCTGGAGAGTAAAGTTCACGAGTTGGAGGAACGCCTCCACAGCGAGGATAGGTATACCGCACACTACACGTCCCACAATGCACCACACCCCAGGAACTACAGACGCCACAATGCACCACATAGTCTGGAATATGATATTTTGTAACAAAAGCTGATTTTGTGTTTGGTATGGTAGTTCACTGTTAGTTAGAGAAGTGTACCTTAAATTGACATTCACATTATTGATGACAAGTAAAGCTTATGATATTATGAACTGGTCACACATCTGTATCCAGAATCACCTTGTTCATGTTTGTGCTAAACGTGTGTGTGTGTGTGTGTGTGTGTGTGTGTTAGGGAGAAGAACTCCATGTTGTCGTCTCAGCGTCGCCTGGAGAAGAAACTGAAGGAGCTCAACTTTACCCTGGAGGAAGAGAGACACCAACACACAGAACAGAGAGACCAGGTACGCGCGCACACACACACACACACACACACACACACACACACGCACACAGCCTGACTGATTCCTCTGTGTTGTAGCTGTCTCTGCGTGTGAAGGCTCTGAAGAGACAGGTGGATGAGGGGGAGACCGAGGTAGAGAGGATGGAGGGATTGAGGAGGAAGGCCCAGAGAGAGATGGAGGAACAGATGGAACTAAAGGAGGCCTTACAGGGCAGAGTCACCGCGCTAGAGACTGAGCTCAAGTAAGTCTGTGTGGGTTGTGTTTCCAAGTCTGACACTCTACCTGTTTCACATGTTAGATTACTAAGTATCTCCTTTCTCCTAGATGTGGCTCTTCTTCTGAACCAGCCCAATTCTCTCTGTTCTCTTCCACTCCCTCCAGACCTCTTTCTGTTCTTCTGTTCTCCTCCACTCCCTCCAGACCTCTTTCTGTTCTCTTCCACTCCCTCCAGACCTCTCTCTGTTCCTCTGTTCTCCTCCAGACCTCTTTCTGTTCCTCTGTTCTCCTCCAGACCTCTTTCTGTTCTCCTCCAGACCTCTTTCTGTTCCTCTTGTCATTGGTAATGAGTTCAGTGAGCTGACATTTACTGGCAGCCTGTTCACTCCCCACAGCCAAACTAGCGTGCAGTGTGTATGTGTGTGTGTTGTGTATCATTCTATGGATCACTGAGCTCCTCTCTGATCCCTCAACAGAGATGCTGCTATCAGACACACATCATTACAGAATAAAGCAGTCGGATTCAAACACACACAAACATACTTCTTCAACAGTCACACTCACCCAGCTGTGTAAAGGTGTCTCATTAAACCCCACTCAACAGTGCTGTGGGAACACACACACACGTACGTATGTGCAGGTCAGCTGTGAAGGGGGATGCAGAGACAGATCTAGCAGACAGCAGTCATCCCTGTACAGTGGAGAGAACAAGTATTTGAAACACTACCGATTTTACAGGTTTTCCTACTTACAAAGCATGTAGAGGTCTAATTTTTATCATAGGTACACTTCAACTGTGAGAGACGGAATCTAAAACAAAAATCCAGAAAATCACATTGTATGATATTTAAGTATTTCATTTGCATTTTATTGCATGACATAAGTATTTGATACATCAGAAAAGCAGAACTTAATATTTGGTACAGAAACCTTTGTTTGCAATTCCAGAGATCATACGTTTCCTGTAGTTCTTGACCAGGTTTGCACACACTGCAGCAGGGATTTTGGCCCACTCCTCCATTCAGACCTTCTCCAGAACATTCAGGTTTCGGGGCTGTCACTGGGCAATATGGACTTTCAGCTCCCTCCAAAGATTTTCTATTGGGTTCAAGTCTGGAGACTGGCTAGGCCACTCCAGGACCTTGAGATGCTTCTTACGGAGCCACTCCTTAGTTGCCCTGGCTGTGTGTTTCGGGTCGTTGTCATGCTGGAAGACCCAGCCACGACCCATCTTCAATGCTCTTACTGAGGGAAGGAGGTTGTTGGCCAAGATCTCGCGATACATGGCCCCATCCATCCTCCCCTCAATACGGTGCAGTCGTCCTGTCCCCTTTGCAGAAAAGCATCGCCAAAGAATGATGTTTCCACCTCCATGCTTCATGGTTGGGATGGTGTTCTTGGGGTTGTACTCATCCTTCTTCTTCCTCCAAACACGGCCAGTGGAGTTTAGACCAAAAAGCTATTTTTGTCTCATCAGACCCCATGACCTCCCATTCCTCCTCTGGATCATCCAGATGGTCATTGGTAAACTTCAGACGGGCCTGGACATGCGCTGGCTTGAGCAGGGGGACCTTGCGTGCGCTGCAGGATTTTAATCCATGACGGCGTAGTGTGTTACTAATGGTTTTCTTTGAGACTGTGGTCCCAGCTCTCTTCAGGTCATTGACCAGGTCCTGCTGTGTAGTTCTGGGCTGATCCCTCACCTTCCTCATGATCATTGATACCCCACAAGGTGAGCTCTTGCATGGAGCCCCAGACCGAGGGTCATTGACCATTGACCATTGAACTTCTTCCATTTTCTAATAATTGCGCCAACAGTTGTTGCCTTCTCACTAAGCTGCTTGCCTATTGTCCTGTATCCCATGCCAGCCTTGTGCAGGTCTACCATTTTATCCCTGATGTCCTTACCCAGCTCACTGGTCTTGGCCATTGTGGAGAGGTTGGAGTCTGTTTGATTGAGTGTGTGGACAGGTGTCTTTTATACAGGTAACGAGTTCAAACAGGTGCAGTTAATACAGGTAAAGAGTGGAGAACAGGAGGGCTTCTTAAAGAAAAACTAACAGGTTGGTAAGTGATCAAATACTTATGTAATGCAATAAAATGCTAATTAATTACTTAAATATCTTAATGTGATTTTCTGGATTTTTGTTTTCGATTCCGTCTCTCACAGTTGAAGTGTACCTATGATAAAAGGTACACTTCAAAAATCACAGACCCACTGTATGTCACACCAGTCAGTTCCCATATCTGACCAGCAGAGGGCTCTCTCCCTGACAGATACTACAGGGAACCACACTGTCTACTGTAGAAGTCAACTGTCTACTCCCACACATATTTGCTGAGATCCACCTACAGCCTCTGTTGTAGTGAACAATAGATGATGAAGATAACATTTCTGAAGCTGATGATGGTGTGTTTCAGGAGGAAGGTGCAGCAGGCGCAGCGTCAGGCCCTGGACTCGTCGGCTCTGAGCTCTGACGAAGATGATGAAGGCCTGTACGACCCCTCCAGCATCACGTCCATCCTCACTGGGAGCAACCTTCACACCAGCTCCTGCTAGAGGGGGGAGGGAGGGGTAGTGACAACCTTCACACCAGCTCTTGCTAGAGGGAGGGGGGGGGGGGGGTAGTGGCAACTTTCACACCAGCTGCTAGAGGGAGTGGAAACCTTAGTAGTGGCAACCTTCACACCAGCTCCTGCTAGAGGGAGGGAAGGGTGGGTAGTGGCAACCTTCACACCAGCTCCTGCTAAGGGGGGTAGTGGCAACCTTCACACCAGCTCCTGCTAGAGGGAGGGAAGGGTGGGTAGTGGCAACCTTCACACCAGCTCCTGCTAGAGGGAGGGAAGGGTGGGTAGTGGCAACCTTCACACCAGCCTCTGCTAGAGGGAGGGAAGGGTGGGTAGTGGCAACCTTCACACCAGCTCCTGCTAGAGGGAGGGAAGGGTGGGTAGTGGCAACCTTCACACCAGCTCCTGCTAGGGGGGGGGTAGTGGCAACCTTCACACCAGCTCCTGCTAGAGGGAGGGAAGGGTGGGTAGTGGCAACCTTCACACCAGCTCCTGCTAGGGGAAGGGAGAGAAGGGTGGGTAGTGGTAACCTTCACACCAGCTCCTGTTAGGGGGGGGGGGGGGGGGTAGTGGCAACCTTCACACCAGTTCCTGCTAGAGGGAGGGGTAGTGGCAACCTTCAGTGTAGTGGTAGGAGGAGGAGAACAAGGGCTATTCTGAGCACTATAAAGGGAGAAGGAGGAGGATAGAGGGACGGAGGAAGGTGGATTAAAGGGTGTATTTTAAGCACTACAGGGTTGGAGGGAGGGGGTTATTCTAAGCACTTCAGATAGACATCTACTGTACACACAGGTACAATACACTGGGACAGGTCTATAGACCTGCTATAAAAATACTGTATAAAGGAGGGATCACAGGTTCAGGGAGGGGGGGGGGGGGGGATCACAGGTTCAGGGAGGGAGAGAGAAAAAGAGAGGGATCACAGGTTCAGGGAGAAGGAGAGGATGAGGAGGATGACTCACTGCGCTGGACAGTAGGCTCCTAGTAGTACTGAAGAGGAGGATTGTGGGGGTGAATAAGCTCCGATGTCCAGGAGGAATACAAGACAATAAACATGAATACAGTAACAGAACACTAACACATTCTACCCCTGAGAAGAACAGGCAGGATGACTCGCTGTCTAAAGCACTTACAATGACTTACAGGACTTAACAGCAATACACTGTTGCACTCTTCAATTTCATCATTACTCTGTGGTACTCTATGGTATGCTATGATACTGTAATTAGTATGGTGCTCTTTAATACACAGAATTACGCTGTGGTACTGTTTAATACGGTCCTTATTATGGTTCTTTTCAATACTCTATTACTCTTAGTGAAAAGGAGTTTGGTCACATGATTACACTGACTGAATAGTGATAGAAGCAACCACACCAACATGTACTGTGACTATTTAACACTGTAGCTGGTTAATGTCTGCTTTTACAGGGTGAACAGTGTTTCATCTGATCCTACTGGTGCCCTGTCACATGGACCTGATGCACAGCAAACACTATTCCATCCAGTCCTTCATGGAGATCTGATATGCAAGTGTACTTTTTAAAACACGGTTGGACCAAATGCTGCCAGATATGAGAATGATGAACAAATGTAGATAGTTTTTCTAATTCATGAAATCAACAATATTCTGCTGAATGTGATATCATAGTTAACATTGTTTTAGAAACCATATCTGACAGTTTGATTCCTATTCTGCTGTATGTCCTACTACTTGACTGCCTGCCACTACAGATGCATGTATGGAGTTTGCTCTGATACCAATCATCTCTCGCCATTTCTTCACACACACACTTTACACATTGTATTTGTAGCATCTGTGCACAACTTCTATGCAGTCCTTACAATTAATACTCAGAGAAGCTTGTGAAGATCTTAATCACTATGCCTTAAAAGTTGTTTAAATGATTTTGTAATGCATGGTTTTCAGTTGTACTTGTTCCGGTGTACTCTGGATAGATTTTTCTAAATGATTTGTTTATATTTAATTGGTTTTGGGGGAGATCTGAGGGCTTGCATTTTCATTCAGTGATACAGTAGTTACCACTGTAAGTGATATTGCTGCAATGTTCATAAATCTTTCAGTTGGCTTGAAATATTTTCTATAGAATATGGTGCTCTAGTGTGTCTTATACCCTACACATACAGTACATACTGTTTAGTATATATGAAGCACTAGACTACCATACTGTATGGCTTTGTAACTGAGTACAGAAGGTGGTACATGATTACTGATTAGTCATTTTACGCTGTGAATTTGTACTTCACAATACCAATCTGTTTTCTATTGAATTAAATATTGCGTAGCAATCGAAGTCCAATATGTGTTTCATTGTCTTTCTGGCACAAGTTGAAACGACACCCAATAACCCACCACTGTCAGCCTTCAATGGAATGGACTCTGTTTCTCTGTGTTATTTTCTTTGGAAGGAGAGTCCTCTTCAGCTGGAATGCAAATGGGCGTAGTTAGAAACTCAGCAAAAAAAGAAACGGCCCCTTTTCAGGACCCTGTCTTTCAGAGATCATTTGTAAAAATCCAAATAAATTCACTGATTTTCATTGTAAAGGGTTTAAACACTGTTTCCCATGCTTGTTCAATGAACCATAAACAATTAATAAACATGCACCTGTGGAACGGTCGTTAAAACTTCTCTAGGATAGGGGGCAGCATTTGGAATTTTGGATGAAAAGTATGCCCAAATTCAACTGCCTGCTACTCATCCCCAGAAGATAAGATATGCATATTATTAGTAGATTTGGATAGAAAACACTGACATTTCTAAAACTGTTTGAATCATGTCTGTGAGTATAACAGAACTTGTGTTGCAGGCGAAACCCCGAGGACAAACCATTTTTTTTTGATGTCACCCTCTTTTCAATTAGGGTTTCATTGGGAATCCAGATTTCTAAGGGACTTGCTTGCCGTTCCTACCGCTTCCACTGGATGTCAAGTCTTTAGAAATTGGTTGAGGTTATTCCTTTGTGTAATGAAGAAGTATGGCCATCTTGAAAGAGGGTCACTTCATGAGTACTGTTTGATAGAGGCGCATGACCAGAAAGCATGCTTCAGTTTGTTTTCTTCCTGTATTGAACACAGATCATCCCGTCTTCAATTTTATTGATTATTTACTTTAAAAAATACCTATGGGCACAAACCCACCGTCGCTGGTGGTAGCTTGAAATGTTTTGGCAAAGTTTACAGGTAACTTTTGAGATATTTTGTAGTCACGTTGTGCAAGTTGGAACCGGTGTTTTTAGGGATCAAACACGCCAAATAAATGGACATTTTGGATATATATGGATGGAATTAATCGAACAAAAGGACCATTTGTGATGTTTATGGAACATATTGGAGTGCCAACAGAAGAAGCTCATCAAAGGTAAGTCATGATTTATATTTTTATTTCTGCGTTTTGTGTCGCGCCTGCAGGGTTGAAATGTTTTCTCCCTTTTGTTTATGGAGGTGCTATCCTCAGATAATAGCATAGTTTGCTTTCGCCGAAAAGCCTTTTTGAAATCTGACATGTTGGCTGGATTCACAACACGTGTATCTTTAATTTGGTATCTTACATGTGTGATTTCATGAAAGTTAGATTTTTATAGGAATTTAATTGAATTTGGCGCTTCCATTTTCTCTGGTTTTTGGCCAAGTTGGGACCCTGGCGTCCCATATATCCCAGAGAGGTTTTAAGACACTTAACAGCTTACAGACGGTAGGCAATTAAGGTCACAGTTATGAAAATGTAGGACACTAAAGAGGCCTTTCTACTGACTCTGAAAAACAACAAAAGAAAGATGCCTAGGGTCCCTGCATATCTGGGTGAACATGCCTTAGGCATGCTGCAAGGAGGCATGAGGACTGCAGATGTGACCAGGGCAAATAATTGCAATGTCTGTACTGTGAGACGTTTAAGACAGCGCTACAGGGAGACAGGACGGACAGCTGATCGTCCTCACAGTGGCAGACGATGTGTAACAACACCTGCACAGGATCGGTACATCCGAACATCACACTTGCGGGACAGGTACAGGATGGCAACAACAGCTGCCCGAGTTATACCAGGAATGCACAATCCCTCCGTCAGTGTTCAGACTGTCCGCAATAGGCTTAGAGAGGCTGGACTGAGGACTGTAGGCCTATTGTAAGACAGGTCTTCCCCAGATATCCCCGGCAACAACATTGCATATGGGCACAAACCCACCGTCGCTGGACCAGACAGAACTGGCAAAAAGTGCTCTTCACAGACGAGTCGCAGTTTTGTCTTATCAGGGGTGATGGTCGGATTCGCGTTTATCGTCAAAGGAATGAGCGTTACACCGAGAACTGTACTCCTGAGCGGGATCAATTTGGAGGTGGAGGGTCCGTAATGGTCTGGGGGCGGTGTGTCACCGCATCATCGGACTGAGCTTGTTGTCATTGCAGGCAATCCCAATGCTGTGCGTTACAGGGAAGACATCCTCCTCCCTCATGTGGTACCCTTCCTGCAGGCTCATCCTGACAAGACACTCCAGCATGACAATGCCACCAGCCATACTGCTCATTCTGTGCGTGATTTCCTGCAATACTGGAATGTCAGTGTCGTGCTATGGCCAGCGAAGAGCCCGGATCTCAATCCCATTGAGCACGTCTGGGACCTGTTGGGTTCGGAAGGTCAGGGCTAGGGCCATTCCCCCCCAGAAATGTCCGGGAACTTGCAGGTACCTTGAAGGAAGAGTGGGTAACATCTCACAGCAAGAACTGGAAAATCTGGCTTAATGCAGCTGGTGGCCACACCAGATACTGACTGTTACTTTTTATTTTGACCCCCCCTTTTGTTCAGGGAAACATTCCATTTCTGTTAGTCACATGTCTTGGGGCAAAAAAGTATTTAGTCAGCCACCAATTGTGCAAGTTCTCCCACTTAAAAAGATGAGAGGCCTGTAATTTTCATCATAGGTACACTTCAACTATGACAGACAAAATTAGAAAAAAGAAAAAAAAATCCAGAAAATCACATTGTAGGATTTTTAATTAATTAATTTGCAAATTATGGTGGATTTTATTGACCAAATACTTATCTCAATACTTTGTTATATACCCTTTGTTGGCAATGACAGAGGTCAAATGTTTTTTGTAAGTC
Source organism: Oncorhynchus kisutch (assembly GCF_002021735.2). Taxonomy (NCBI): domain Eukaryota; kingdom Metazoa; phylum Chordata; class Actinopteri; order Salmoniformes; family Salmonidae; genus Oncorhynchus; species Oncorhynchus kisutch. The sequence continues at coordinate 2,102,558 of NC_034175.2, read as the reverse complement.
TTCACAAGGTTTTCACACACTGTTGCTGGTATTTTGGCCCATTCCTCCATGCAGATCTCCTCTAGAGCAGTGATGTTTTGGAGCTGTTGCTAGGCAACACGGACTTTCAACTCCCTCCCAAAAAATTCTATGGGGTTGAGATCTGGAGACTGGCTAGGCCACTCCAGGACCTTGAAATGCTTCTTACGAAGCCACTCCTTCGTTGCCCGGGCGGTGTGTTTGGGATCATTGTCATGCTGAAAGACCCAGCCACGTTTCATCTTCAATGCCCTTGCTCAAAATCTCACGATACATGGCCCCATTCATTCTTTCCTTTACACGGATCAGTCGTCCTGGTCCCTTTGCAGAAAAACAGCCCCAAAGCATGATGTTTTCACCCCATGCTTCACAGTAGGTATGGTGTTCTTTGGATGCAACTCAGCATTCTTTGTCCTCTAAACATGACGAGTTGAGTTTTTACCCAAAAAGTTATATTTTGGTTTCATCTGACCATATGACATTCTCCCAATCTTCTTCTGGATCATCCAAATGCTCTCTAGCAAACTTCAGACGGGCCTGGACATGTACTGGCTTAAGCAGGGGGACACGTCTGGCACTGCAGGATTTGAGTCCCTGGCGTCGTAGTGTGTTACTGATGGTAGGCTTTGTTACTTTGGTCCCAGCTCTCTGCAGGTCATTCACTAGGTCCCCCCGTGTGGTTCTGGGATTTTTGCTCACAGTTCTTGTGATCATTTTGACCCCACGGGGTGAGATCTTGCGTGGAGCCCCAGATCGAGGGAGATTATTAGTGGTCTTGTATGTCTTCCATTTCCTAATAATTGCTCCCACAGTTGATTTCTTCAAACCAAGCTGCTTACCTATTGCAGATTCAGTCTTCCCAGCCTGGTGCAGGTCTACAATTTTGTTTCTGGTGTCCTTTGACAGGTCTTTGGCCATAGTGGAGTTTTTGCAAATTTTCTAATAAAATCATTAAAAATCTTTTTTTTTTCTCATTTTGTCTGTCATAGTTGAAGTGTACCTATGATGAAAATTACAGGCCTCTCTTGTTTTAAGTGGGAGAACTTGCACAATTGAATTTTGCCCCACTGTATGTACAGTACCTCCTTTAATCTTCCTTTACTTAGAACTGTTCTGTTTTTCTTCCTCATCCTGAAATCATTCCAAAACTCTTTCTGTGGAAGAGCAGCCAGCTCAAACAGAAAGCATTAGTTAGTGATGTGTCTAACCAAAGTGTACTTATTGGGCGGTTGATTAATTACAGTAATTCCTTTCTGGCCACACACCTTTTGTTGATCCTTCTCTGGAAGTCTAGCCTTCGCAAACAAAACGTCACTGTCTATATTTAGCTAGGTACCCCACCTTACTACTCTCGTAAAGCACTTCATTGTTGTTATGGCTCTTCTGTTGCAATGGGTCATTACTCTGTCTCTGTTAGTGGGCTGTCTATAATCTCCTTGTCTTCAACATCCTGTAAAAAAAAACTAACATTTGACAGTGATTCAAATCAAATGTATTTATATAGCCCTTCGTACATCAGCTGATATCTCAAAGTGCTGTACAGAAACCCAGCCTAAAACCCCAAACAGCAAGCAATGCAGGTGTAGAAGCACGGTGGCTAGGAAAAACTCCCTAGAAAGGCCTAAACCTAGGAAGAAACCTAGAGAGGAACCAGGCTATGAGGGGTGGCCAGTCCTCTTCTGGCTGTGCCGGGTGGAGATTATAACAGAACATGGCCAGGATGTTCAAATGTTCATAAATGACCAGCATGGTCAAATAATAATAATCACAGTAGTTGTCGAGGGTGCAGCAAGTCAGCACCTCAGGAGTAAATGTCAGTTGGCTTTTCATAGCCGATCATTAAGAGTATCTCTACCACTCCTGCTGTCTCTAGAGAGTTGAAAACAGCATGTCTGGAACAGGTAGCACATCCGGTGAACAGGTCAGGATTCCATAGCCGCAGGCAGAACAGTTGAAACTGGAGCAGCAGCACGGCCAGGTGGACTGGGGACAGCAAGGAGTCCTCATTCCAGGTAGTCCTGAGGCATGGTCCTAGGGCTCAGGTCCTCCAAGAGAGAATTAGAGCATATTTAAATTCACACAGGACATCCGATAAGACAGGAGAAGTACTCCAGATATAGCAAAAGGATATAACCCCACCCACTTTGCCAAAGCACAGTCCCCACACCACTAGAGGGATATCTTCAACCACCAACTTACCATCCTAAGACCAGGCCGAGTATAGCCCACAAAGATCTCCGCCACGGCACAACCCAAGGGGGGGCGTCAACCCAGAGAGGAAGATCACATCAGTGACTCAACCCACTCAAGTGACGCACCCCTCCTAGGGACTGCATGAAAGAGCACCAGTAAGCCAGTGACTCAGCCCCTGTAATAGGGTTAGAGGCAGAGAATCCCAGTGGAAAGAGGGGAACCGGCCAGGCAGAGACAGCAAGGGCGGTTCGTTGCTCCAGAGCCTTTCCGTTCACCTTCACACTCCTGGGCCAGACTACACTCAATCATATGACCCACTGAAGAGATGAGTCTTCAGTAAAGACTTAAAGGTTGAGACCGAGTTTGCGTCTCCCACATGGGTAGGCAGACCATTCCATAAAAATTGAGAAAGCCCTGCCTCCAGCTGTTTGCTTAGAAATTCTAGGGACAATTAGGAGGCCTGCGTCTTGTGACCGTAGCGTACGTGTAGGTATGTACGGAAGGACCAAATCAGAGAGATAGGTAGGAGCAAGCCCATGTAATGCTTTGTAGGTTAGCAGTAAAATCTTGAAATCAGCCCTTGCCTTAACAGGAAGCCAGTGTAGGGAGGCTAGCACTGAAGTAATATGATTTAAAAAAATTGGTTCTAGTCAGGATTCTAGCAGCTGTATTTAGCACTAACTGAAGGTTATTTAGTGCTTTATCCGGGTAGCTGGAAAGTAGAGCATTGCAGTAGTCTAACAAAAGCATGGATACATTTTTCTGCATCATTTTTGGACAGAAAGTTTCTGATTTTGCAATGTTGCGTAGATGGAAAAAAGCTGTCCTTGAAACAGTCTTGATATGTTCATCAAAAGAGAGATCAGGGTCCAGTAACGCCAAGGTCCTTCACATTTTTTATTTTAGACGACTGTACAACCATTAAGATTAATTCTCAGATTCAACAGAAGATCACGTTGTTTCTTGGGACCTATAACAAGCATCTCTGTTTTGTCCGAGTTTAAAAGTAGAAAGTTTGCAGCCATCCACTTCTTTATGTCTGAAACACAGGCTTCTAGCGAGGGCAATTTTGGCGCTTCCCCATGTTTCACTGAAATGTGCAGCTGTGTGTCATCCGCATAGCAGTGAACGTTAACATTATGTTTTCGAATGACATCCCCAAGAGGTAAAATATATAGTGAAAACAATAGTGGTCCTAAAATGGAACCTTGAGGAACACCGAAATTTACAGTTGATTTGTCAGAGCACAAACTTTTCACAGAGACAAACTGATATCGTTCCGATAGATAAGATCTAAACCAGGCCAGAACTTGTCCGTGTAGACCAATTCGGGTTTCCAATCTCTCCAAAAGAATGTGGTGATCGATGGTATCAAAAGCAGCACTAAGGTCTAGGAGCACGAGGACAGATGCAGAGCCTCGGTCTGATGCCATTAAAAGGTCATTTACCACCTTCACAAGTGCAGTCTCAGTGCTATGATGGGGTCTAAAACCAGACTGAAGCATTTCGTATACATTGTTTGTCTTCAGGAAGGCAGTGAGTTGCTGCGCAACAGCCTTTTCTAAAATTTTTGAGAGGAATGGAAGATTCGATATAGTCCGATAGTCTTTTATATTTTCTGGGTCAAGGTTTGGCTTTTTCAAGAGAGGCTTTATTACTGACACTTTTAGTGAGTTTGTTACACATCCGGTGGATAGAGAGCCGTTTATTATGTTCAACATAGGAGGGCCAAGCACAGGAAGCAGCTCTTTCAGTAGTTTTGTTGGAATAGGGTCCAGTATGCAGCTTGAAGGTTTAGAGGCCATGATTATTTTCATCATTGTGTCAAGAGACTAAAACTAAAACACTTGAGTGTCTCTCTTGATCCTAGGTCCTGGCAGAGTTGTGCAGACTCAGGAATTTGCCTTCTAATAATCATGATCTTTTCCTCAAAGAAGTTCATGAATGTATTACTGCTGAAATGAAAGCCATCCTCATTTGGGGAATGCTTCTTTTTAGTTAGCTTTGCGACAGTATCAAAAAGAAATTTCGGATTGTTCTTATTTTCCTCAATTAAGTTGGAAAAATAGGATGATCGAGCAGCAGTGAGGGCTTTTCGATACTGCACGGTACTGTCTTTCCAAGCTAGTCGGAAGACTTCTAGTTTGGTGTGGCGCCATTTCCGTTCCAATTTTCTGGAAGCTTGCTTCAGAGCTTGGGTATTTTCTGTATACTAGGGAGCTAGTTTCTTATGAGAAATGTTTTTCGTTTTTAGGGGTGCAACTGCATCTAGGGTATTGTGCAAGGTTAAATTGAGTTCCTCAGTTAGGTGGTTAACTGATTTTTGTCCTCTGACGTCATTAGGTAGGCAGAGGGAGTCTGGAAGGGCATCAAGGAATCTTTGTGTTGTCTGTGAATTTAGCACGACTTTTGATGCTCCTTGGTTGGGGTCTGAGCAGATTATTTGTTGCAATTGCAAACGTAATAAAATGGTGGTCCGATAGTCCAGGATTATGAGGAAAAACATTCAGATCCACAACATTTATTCCATGGGACAAAACTAGGTCCAGAGTATGACTGTGACAGTGAGTAGGTCCAGAGACATCTTGGACAAAACCCACTGAGTCGATGATGGCTCCGAAAGCCTTTTGGAGTGGGTCTGTGGACTTTTCCATGTGAATATTAAAGTCACCAAAAATTAGAATATTATCTGCTATGACTACAATATCCGATAGGAATTCAGGGAACTCAATGAGGAACGCTGTATATGGCCTAGGAGGCCTGTAAACAGTAGCTATAAAAAGTGATTGAGTAAGCTGCATAGATTTCATGACTAGAAGCTCAAAAGACGAAAGATGTATTTTTTTTTGTAAATTGAAATTTGCTTTGATTCCTCCTCTCTCTATGGTTATCTTTGTCATTCACCTGTGTTTGCTATGTCAATGATGACATGGTTGGATACTGAATGACCCCTCCCCCCACCTACCTTTAGTCCCCTCACTGTCTCTCTATTTAGATACCTCTACCCCCCCACCTATCTCAAGTCCCTTATTGTTGTGTGTTACAAACAGCCCCCACCCTTATTGTTGTGTGTTACAAACAGCCTTTCATGTGGGGAAGTAGAGCGTGTAGATCCAGTTCTGTTGATGTATTTATAGAACCCACGGTACAGTCCTGTGTGTTTCTCTATCAATGTCTGAACTTGTATCCCTTGTGGCAGAGAGGTGCTTTGATCCTGTTAGATAGACCCACAGTCCCAGTCCCTCCCTCCCCAGACTGTCTCCCTAAAACCTGTACTCTCAGCTGTGTGTTATTTAGGCCTTCCATCAGGTGTGTGGTCCAAAGGGCTCTTTTACAGCTTCTACCCCCAAGACATAAGACTGCTGAACAATTAATCATATGGTCACCAGGACTATTTATTTTAGCTTATTTTGTCAATATTTTCTTAACTTTATTTTTCTTAACTGCACTGTTGGTTAAGTGCTTGTAAATAAGCATTTCATGGTAAGGTCTACACCTGTTGAATTCGGGGCATGTGACAAATAAAATGTGATTTGTGCGTGTGTGTGGCATCCACGTGTTTTATAGAGGTGAAACGGGTCAATGAACCTTTAACAATGAACCGCTCACTCACCTCTGCTAAAGCACTGATGCTCACTGGCCCATACACATACACACGTTACATACATAGACCCTGAGGATGTTCATCAGCGGAGGCTGCTGAGGGGAGGATGACTCAGAATAATGGTCGGCATGGAATGGTATAAAACTCAGGGTTTTCATGTGTTTGATACCATTCCATTTACTCCATGAACATCACAGTTCTCTGATTGGCAGATAAGGCCATACAGGCGTGAAAAGCAAATAGAGCACAGATAGAGGCAGCATTACTGCAGACGCCCAACTCTCTTTACCTTTCATAGTATTCAGTTGGAATTAGCATTGTAATAATCTTGCCACACTTCGTTTTTGTGGTTTTCTGGGCAGATACCCGACTCCCACTGTTTTCTGTTCAGCTAGCTTTGCAATGAAAACAGGGATTTACTGTTAGTTAGTTGGTTTGATGGATGTCTTCTGTTCTATCACTCCCAACAACTACTGAAGCAACAGCTACTGAGAAAGGACTGATTGGATTGTGTGAGAATGATCAGGACTGAACAGGACTATGCTACTACTGTGATACAAACATATCTGTGGTGTGCTGGCCGAACTTTGTTTTAAAGAGCCTGTTACACTGGAGTTGTGGGAAAGACTGCCGTGCAGTTGGTTTTAATGATCAGTGTTACATTGGAGTTGTGGGAAAGACTGCCGTGCAGTTGGTTTTAATGATCAGTGTTACATTGGAGTTGTGGGAAAGACTGCCGTGCAGTTGGTTTTAATGATCAGTGTTACATTGGAGTTGTGGAAAAGACTGCCGTGCTGTTGGTTTTAATGATCAGTGTTACATTGGAGTTGTGGAAAAGACTGCTGTGCAGTTGGTTTTAATGATCAGTGTTACATTGGAGTTGTGGAAAAGACTGCCGTGCAGTTGGTTTTAATGATCAGTGTTACATTGGAGTTGTGGAAAAGACTGCCGTGCAGTTGGTTTTAATGATCAGTGTTACATTGGAGTTGTGGGAAAGACTGCCGTGCAGTTGGTTTTAATGATCAGTGTTACATTGGAGTTGTGGTAAAGACTGCCGTGCAGTTGGTTTTAATGATCAGTGTTAGCTAAATAGGGTCAGTATGGAGGGGTATTGTTTTCTTGTTTAATCATAGATAGCCTATCATCCCACGACACAACAACATATTGATTTGTAGGGTGGCAGATAACCTAGAGGTTAGAGCGTTGGGCCAGTAACCGAAAGGTTGTGGGTTAGAATACTCACGCCGACAAGGTGAAAAAGTTGCCGATGTGCCCTTGAGTAAGGCACTTAACCCTTATTTGCTCCAAGGGTGCTGTACTACTATGGCTGTATGTGACGGGGAAAAAAGGTTTAAAAAAGGGTTATAATTACTTTGCTGTTGAATATCCAGAGATAAGACAAGAACTCCCTGTATATCTGTACACAGTATTCTTCAAGGACAAGAATGAGCTACAATTACTATCTGTTATTGTGAGATGACTCAAGGACATTCTCTGTGTGAAGAATGTTTTTGTTGTTTTCGCGGATGTTCTACATCTTTTGTGTGACTGAATATCAAGCGTTATGAATGTACCTGGGAATACATTTCCTTTTCCAAACTCTTTACCTTGAGCTACTACATCCCATCCCAGCTACTACATCCCATCCCAGCTACTACATCCCATCCCAGCTACTACATCCCATCCCAGCTACTACATCCCATCCCAGCTACTACATCCCATCCCAGCTACTACATCCCATCCCAGCTACTACATCCCATCCCAGCTACTACATCCCATCCCAGCTACTACATCCCAGCTACTACATCCCAGCTCAGCTACTACATCCCATCCCAGCTACTACATCCCATCCCAGCTACTACATCCCATCCCAGCTACTACATCCCATCCCAGCTACTACATCCCATCCCAGCTACTACATCCCATCCCAGCTACTACATCCCATCCCAGCTACTACATCCCATCCCAGCTACTACATCCCATCCCAGCTACTACATCCCAGTATCTGTGATACATTTTTCATGTTTCCACACTTTTTCTGTAATAATAATTAATAATTAATTTATATGTTTGTTCTCTAGTATTTTGTACAAAGAACTTTGCAATAGTGTTTCCATACCAGTAGTCTGTATGTACAGTACGCTATGTCCTGCCAGTGTTCCAGTTTTTCCTGATGGCAAACCAGTCAATATTGACAGTACAGTGGAACACTGGGCTGTCCCCACCTGTGGTTATGGAATGCAATGTTTCCCAAACAATATTTGTATAGAAATCATCACCAGGGTGTGTTAGTGTTGTGTAAGTGGGCTATGTTGTGCCGTAACATTTTCCATAGGGGAGTGATATGTACAGTACCTGCTAGATCACTACAGATATTCACATTTCTATATTCTCATGTGACATAATGAAACTATTTCCACCACTACATTGGAATGGATTTTGAAAGAGATAACCAGATCATCTGGGAGAAGTGTAAACTAGCTGTCATGTGTGAGTGGTTGGGATCAGATGTTACTGTAGGTGTAAACTAGCTGTCATGTGTGAGTGGTTGGGATCAGATGTTACTGTAGGTGTAAACTAGCTGTCATGTGTGAGTGGTTGGGATCAGATGTTACTGTAGGTGTAAACTAGCTGTCATGTGTGAGTGGTTGGGATCAGATAATGTTACTGTAGGTGTAAACTAGCTGTCATGTGTGAGTGGTTGGGATCAGATAATGTTACTGTAGGTGTAAACTAGCTGTCATGTGTGAGTGGTTGGGATCAGATGTTACTGTAGGTGTAAACTAGCTGTCATGTGTGAGTGGTTGGGATCAGATGTTACTGTAGGTGTAAACTAGCTGTCATGTGTGAGTGGTTGGGATCAGATAATGTTACTGTAGGTGTGAAAGAGAGGAGCAGAGTAGTGGATATCATCTGTTTCCTATCTCAGTCAACCCACTGTGTTCAGCACAGCATGTATTCTACATTGGCAAGTATTTGGGTTAGTCAGTTATTGTTCTAAATTGACTGAAGTTTAACTGAGTTTCTCCCAATTTCTCTTTCTTCCTAAAATGGCATGGATAGTGTGTTCTGCTAAATCATGTAATATGTATACCTGAGAGCAGCAGGTCTCCTGTTGGACTAAATGACAGTCTGGATGAGAGATCTCTGACTCAGTACTATATAGGACTACTGGGTAGGAACAGGGGGATGTATGGAGAACAGTGACTCGGGGTGACATATTCAGTGGTAGTCTGTCTCAGTGTTCAAACTCCTGTTCATCTCTGTGGTACTCACTCTGAGACCCTAACTGTCTGGGTCTGTACTCACTCTGAGACCCTAGCTGTCTGGGTCTGTACTCACTCTGAGACCCTAGCTGTCTGGGTCTGTACTCACTCTGAGACCCTAGCTGTCTGGGTCTGTACTCACTCTGAGACCCTAGCTGTCTGGGTCTGTACTCACTCTGAGACCCTAGCTGTCTGGGTCTGTACTCACTCTGAGACCCTAGCTGTCTGGGTCTGTACTCACTGAGACCCTAGCTGTCTGGGTCTGTACTCACTGAGACCCTAGCTGTCTGGGTCTGTACTCACTGAGACCCTAGCTGTCTGGGTCTGCACTCACTGAGACCCTAGTTGTCTGGGTCTGTCCTCACTCGGGTATTATTTTGCTATTTTACAGGTATTTACCTGCGTAGTCCGCGCTCCTCTGACTTTTTCAGTTGTAGCGCGCAGCGCGGGGGCGTGACGGGAGCTGCGAGACATCCCACTCCCTATTTTTTTGTTTCATGGAAGTCAATGAACCAAGAATAATACCAGACGCATCTGCTGTCGTATTGCTGTATATGGGAGAGCCACCCCCTTAAGTAGACAGGAACGGATAATTTTTTGTTCGATGGTTAACGTCCTGAGTGAACTATCTTCAGCTATCCAACATCTTTGCTGCCTGTGCACTGAGGTCACGCGCATACATTCCTGGGGGAGGGCGGGAGTGGAGGGAACTGCCTGAGCAGCGTCGACTATTGTTCAAATCAACAGTGATCTTCCGTCTGCGAGGGCGAGAGTGAGACAAGAGGTCGAAAATCCGTGTTCCCTGTTTGTTTAGAGAAAATAATTTTATATAAGCAACGTTGGACAACTCTTTCATATTTAAGCTATATAGTTATTTATCTATCTTATCTGTGTGAAGATGAACGGGGTAACGCGGAGTCTGTGTACATTTGAGGACCTCAGAGCTGATGAGAGAACAGCGGTAAGACAATAACTATTTAAGTGAACTGTTTTACTTTCCTTCTCACTGCGTTCCGGATGGCTAGACAGTCTGGCAGGCAGATCGAGGGGCGCCACTGACGTGTGTCAAATGTTATGCTATCACTATGTGGCTGCTTTATAAAAATAAAAAAAACATGTTTTCATTTATTCATGCCAACCTGTTGCATATGCAAATATGTTTTACATTATAATCTGAGATCAATTACAATATTTAATTTAACCGATAGCACAATACCTTACTTTAGTGGTATCATTTTGTGTCCCAAAGTAAGAATAAACAAGAAGAGATGAATTAACTTCTGAGTATTGGTCTTAGATCCTCCTGACTGAAGTCTTATCAGGAAGCTAGTCCTCTGGTGTTAATGGGCTTTTTCTAGTAATTATAGTATTACACACACACACACCATATTAGCCCAAATAACATCTGTGATCTGGCCAGAGGGACCAGACTGCTGTCACAAGTGTCCTCTCTCTATGCCAGGGGTGTCGAACTCATTTTGTCCCCGGGGGGCGCATTCAGTCTTCCTTCTTCTTCTGTGATTATTAGTGAGCTGGCCACAGTCAGGGCAGGATTGGTCCCCATTGCAGGCGGGATCCAGGCCGTATGTTTGACACACCTGCTCTATGCCCGTTAGGCATTGTCATATACCATAATTGTAGTGATTTAGTGTGGAACACATCTGTGAGGGGCATTGAACCAGTGATCCTTTGGTTGCAGGGCAGGCACACTACATCCAGACTGAGAACCAGGCTTATACAATTTAGAATTCCCTTATAAGGTCCTTTGAGCTCTGCTCCACCTAGATGTTTACATCACCAGTCATTGTCCCTGGTATAGAAGCTCTTAATCTCCTGTCTGGCTGGAGAAGGTTAATCATTGACCCAGTTAGACACATGTATCTGATGATGGTCTGTGTTCTATCTGGGGCCTGACCATTGGCCCACAGCATGACACGTTCACCAGATAAACACAGGCTCCTGCAGAGCCATACAACAGCTCTGTTGCACAGAGGTGCTTCTACTTCTGCATTGCTTGCTGTTTTGGGTTTTAGGCTGGATTTCTGTACAGCACTTTGAGATATCAGCTGATGTAAGAAGGGCTATATAAATCGATTTGATTTGAACAGCTATCAGCACTAGCATGATGTTGGCCCTTAACTTTTCTCCCCCTTTGGTCAAGGTTTGGACTTAAGTATGGTACACTGATCCTAGATATGTGCCTATAGGTAACCTCTACCAGGAGCAATTTAAGGGCTATAAAACTGGATTATAAGGTCAAGGTACACAGTCAAATGATGAAGCACACGGCTAGATACATAACCTATGCTTTGTTCGTGCTGGTCGGGTTTATCTTGTTTTCTATTTGAACATAAACAACTAGGGATGTGGGAACGATGCAGCTCTCAAATTAGAATCACCCCTTAATACAACGTTGTCCTTATCAGATACAATGGATCAAAAAACATTCTACACCCACATTCTTATTGTATCTGATCTGATATGGTTATTAAGACCAGGGAGATACAGCAGCATGGAATAAATATAGGAGGAATATGGTTATTAAGACCAGGGAGATACAGCAACATGGAATAAATATAGGAGGAATATGGTTATTAAGACCAGGGAGATACAGCAACATGGAATAAATATAGGAGGAATATGGTTATTAAGACCAGGGAGATACAGCAACATGGAATAAATATAGGAGGAATATGGTTATTAAGACCAGGGAGATACAGCAACATGGAATAAATATAGGAGGAATATGGTATTAAGACCAGGGAGATACAGCAACATGGAATAAATATAGGAGGAATATGGTTATTAAGACCAGGGAGATACAGCAACATGGAATAAATATAGGAGGAATATGGTTATTAAGACCAGCGAGATACAGCAACATGGAATAAATATAGGAGGAATGTGGTTAAGACCAGGGAGATACAGCAACGTGGAATAAATATAGGAGGAATGTGGTTATTAAGACCAGGGAGATACAGCAACATGGAATAAATATAGGAGGAATATGGTTATTAAGACCAGGGAGATACAGCAACATGGAATAAATATAGGAGGAATGTGGCTATTAAGACCAGGGAGATACAGCAACATGGAATAAATATAGGAGGAATATGGTTATTAAGACCAGGGAGATACAGCAACATGGAATAAATATAGGAGGAATGTGGTTATTAAGACCAGGGAGATACAGCAACATGGAATAAATATAGGAGGAATGTGGTTATTAAGACCAGGGAGATACAGCAACATGGAATAAAAATAGGAGGAATGTGGTTATTAAGACCAGGGAGATACAGCAACATGGAATAAATATAGGAGGAATATGGTTATTAAGACCAGGGAGATACAGCAACATGGAATAAATATAGGAGGAATGTGGTTATTAAGACCAGGGAGATACAGCAACATGGAATAAATATAGGAGGAATATGGTTATTAAGACCAGGGAGATACAGCAACATGGAATAAATATAGGAGGAATATGGTTATTAAGACCAGGGAGATACAGCAACATGGAATAAATATAGGAGGAATGTGGTTATTAAGACCAGGGAGATACAGCAACATGGAATAAATATAGGAGGAATATGGTTATTAAGACCAGGGAGATACAGCAACATGGAATAAATATAGGAGGAATGTGGTTAAGACCAGGGAGATACAGCAACATGGAATAAATATAGGAGGAATATGGTTATTAAGACCAGGGAGATACAGCAACATGGAATACATATAGGAGGATGTGCTGATTCTGTGCTATAGCCTTGTGAAAGACCTTTTAAAGTCCATTTAGGCTAAAAGTTATGAGAAGAGGAGGACTGCGAAATATAAGGAAAATAAATATTCCCAAAGTTGCAACAGTGAAGGGTGTGTTTGTGTGTGTATGCAGGTATGTGTGCCCTCCAGCTGTATTTGAACTATGCCTGGATAGAAGGAACACTCTGTTTGTGTGAGAGTGAGTATTGATATTACGCAGAACATTGAGAGAACAGCCAGTACATTTTTCATGACTATCTATTCATTCACACTCCCATTCATTCTCAAATATAACATCCATCCAGTCACCAGAGAGTTTTGATAAGTCTCTTCTTTTCCTTCACTAGGCTTTTGTCAGCATTCCTACTTTTTAAATAATGCCTCATGATCCACCCTGATTCCTCATGTTTACTGAGCTCACCCACCCCTCCGCCATCCCTCCCCATTACCTCGCTATGGAGAATGTGACATCACTGTCTGGAACTGTGCAAGACATGACCTTCTGACTCATCTATGAGGAGGAACCAGAAACAGTCTTCCCACCACCAGGAACTAGTAGAAGTGGCATCAACTCACACAATAAACAAGACAACCTCATTCCATTTCCACACTAGGAACCAGTAACTCAGACACTAAACAAGACAACCTCATTGCATTTCCACACTAGGAACCAGTAACTCATGCAGGACTTGTTGCTAAGTATGTATTTTGCTAGGGTCGAAAGTACTACTCCCTCAGTAAAGGTGAATAGGTACATGCCTAGAACTCATTCCACAGGAGACCATAACTCTGTCATCATTTGTACGGATTTATCACCTAGTACCCCCAGAGGAAAGAACAGACAATGCTCATAACACTCTCTTTATTTACCCGTGTGCAGGTCTTATTTACCCGTGTGCACATCTTATTTACCTGTGTGCAGGTCTTATTTACCCGTGTGCAGGTCTTATTTACCCGTGTGCACATCTTATTTACCCGTGTGCAGGTCTTATTTACCCGTGTGCAGGTCTTATTTACCCGTGTGCAGGTCTTATTTACCCGTGTGCAGGTCTTATTTACCCGTGTGCAGGTCTTATTTACCCGTGCAGGTCTTATTTACCCGTGTGCAGGTCTTACAGCTTCTCTTCAACTGGAATCCCTTATGTCTTAGCGTTTACTCTAGGCCATCTGTTGTATTCCCTTCTATAACACTGCACCAATTATTGTATAGGAATGTCTGAGGGAATGTTTGTTCTCTACTCACTTATTTTCTGACGTGTCTCTCACTCTACCTGCCCCCTCGTTCCTCATTCCTCACCCCTCACTGCACACATTACACCTGAACTCAGGTATGGGAATCAGACCCTCCGGAGGTTAACTGGAGGCGGACCTTTAAGGTTTAACACACACACACACACACACAGACGCATGCACACACACACAGTAAGATTGGTTATGGATGGTTCATTCTCTCCTATGGAATGCAGTACAGAGGAAGAGGGTTTTCGCCCATAGGTGCTAGATGATGTGGTACTGACTGGAACGTAGGTGCTAGGTGATGTGGTACTGACTGGAATGTAGGTACTAGGTGATGTGGTACTGACTGGAATGTAGGTACTAGGTGATGTGGTACTGACTGGAACGTAGATACTAGGTCATATGGTACTGACTGGAACGTAGGTACTAGGTCATGTGGTACTGACTGGAATGTAGGTACGAGGTGATGTGGTACTGTCTGGAACGTAGATACTAGGTCATGTGGTACTGACTGGGACGTAGGTACTAGGTGATGTGGTACTGACTGGAATGTAGATGTTAGGTGATGTGGGACTGACTGGAATGTAGATGTTAGGTGATGTGGTACTGACTGGAATGTAGATGCTAGGTGATGTGGTACTGACTGGAACATAGGTGCTGACTGGAATGTAGATGTTAGGTGATGTGGTACTGACTGGAACATAGGTGCTGACTGGAACGTAGATGCTAGGTGATGTGGTACTGACTGGAACATAGGTGCTAGGTGATGTGGTACTGACTGGAACAGATGTTAGGTGATGTGGTACTGACTGGAACGTAGGTACTAGGTGATGTGGTACTGACTGGAACATAGGTACTAGGTGATGTGGTACTGACTGGAATGTAGGTACTAGGTGATGTGGTACTGACTGGAACATAGGTGCTAGGTGATGTGGTACTGACTGGAACAGATGTTAGGTGATGTGGTACTGACTGGAACGTAGGTACTAGGTGATGTGGTACTGACTGGAACATAGGTACTAGGTGATGTGGTACTGACTGGAATGTAGGTACTAGGTGATGTGGTACTGACTGGAACATAGGTACTAGGTGATGTGGTACTGACTGGAACGTAGATACTAGGTGATGTGGTACTGACTGGAATGTAGATGCTAGGTGATGTGGTACTGACTGGAATGTAGATGCTAGGTGATGTAGTACTGACTGGAACGTAGATGTTAGGTGATGTGGTACTGACTGGAACGTAGATGTTAGGTGATGTGGTACTGACTGGAACGTAGATGCTAGGTGATGGGGTACTGACTGGAACGTAGATGCTAGGTGATGTGGTACTGACTGGAATGTAGGTACGAGGTGATGTGGTACTGTCTGGAACGTAGATACTAGGTCATGTGGTACTGACTGGGACGTAGGTACTAGGTGATGTGGGACTGACTGGAATGTAGATGTTAGGTGATGTGGGACTGACTGGAATGTAGATGTTAGGTGATGTGGTACTGACTGGAATGTAGATGCTAGGTGATGTGGTACTGACTGGAACATAGGTGCTGACTGGAATGTAGATGTTAGGTGATGTGGTACTGACTGGAACATAGGTGCTGACTGGAACGTAGATGCTAGGTGATGTGGTACTGACTGGAACATAGGTGCTAGGTGATGTGGTACTGACTGGAACAGATGTTAGGTGATGTGGTACTGACTGGAACGTAGGTACTAGGTGATGTGGTACTGACTGGAACATAGGTACTAGGTGATGTGGTACTGACTGGAATGTAGGTACTAGGTGATGTGGTACTGACTGGAACATAGGTACTAGGTGATGTGGTACTGGCTGGAATGTAGGTACTAGGTGATGTGGTACTGACTGGAACGTTGATACTAGGTGATGTGGTACTGACTGGAACGTAGATACTAGGTGATGTGGTACTGACTGGAATGTAGATGCTAGGTGATGTGGTACTGACTGGAATGTAGATGCTAGGTGATGTAGTACTGACTGGAACGTAGATGTTAGGTGATGTGGTACTGACTGGAACGTAGATGTTAGGTGACGTGGTACTGACTGGAACGTAGATGCTAGGTGATGGGGTACTGCCAGGAATGTAGATGCTAGGTGATGTGGTACTGACTGGAACGTAGATGCTAGTTGATGTGGTACTGACTGGAATGTAGGTACTTGGTGATGTGGTACTGATACCTGCTCCACTACCTCTGTTTACAGCTCTCTCAGGTTCCGTTTATGACAGAGGAGGGACAGTACTGAACGCTGAGCTCTTACTGACATTTCTCTGCATTGTTTATATGGGTCTCTATTCAACTCTCCTATCAACTGATGTTAGCAGGTAGTCTGCTGTTTCTAGTGTAGGGTTGGAAAGAGTCATTCAGTCTCTATCACACAACTCTCCCTCTGTTCCTCTGTTCTGCTTTGCCTGTCTCTCCCTCTCTCTCTACTCTCTCCCTCTCTCTCCACTCTCTCTCTCTACTCCATCTCTGTCTCTCTCTCTTTCTCTACTCTCTCTTTCTCTACTCTCTCTTTCTCTCTCTATCTGTCTCTCTCTCTCCTGATGCCACAGTGACAAACAATAGACTTGTCAATGTCCTATGATCCCTTGTGGCTGTAGACCATGCTGAATCTGGTTTTACATTACTGCTCTATTATAATGGTAGGCTGGGTCTCTGGGCGATAGACTGGGTCTCTGGGCGATAGACTGGGTCTCTGGGCGATAGACTGGGTCTCTGGGCGATAGACTGGGTCTCTGGGCGATAGACTGGGTCTCTGGGCGGTAGGCTGGGTCTCTGGGCGATAGACTGGGTCTCTGGGCGGTAGACTGGGTCTCTGGGCGATAGACTGGGTCTCTGGGCGGTAGACCGGGTCTCTGGGCGATAGACTGGGTCTCTGGGCGATAGACTGGGTCTCTGGGCAATAGACTGGGTCTCTGGGCGGTAGACTGGGTCTCTGGGCGGTAGACTGGGTCTCTGGGTGGTAGACTGGGTCTCTGGGCGGTAGACTGGGTCTCTGGGCGGTAGACTGGGTCTCTGGGACTGGGTCTCTGGGCGGTAGACTGGGTCTCTGGGCGGTAGACTGGGTCTCTGGGCGATAGACTGGGTCTCTGGGCGGTAGACTGGGTCTCTGGGCGGTAGACGGGGTCTCTGGGCGGTAGACTGGGTCTCTGGGCGGTAGACTGGGTCTCTGGGCGGTAGACTGGGTCTCTGGGACTGGGTCTCTGGACGGTAGACTGGGTCTCTGGGCGGTAGACTGGGTCTCTGGGCGGTAGACTGGGTCTCTGGGACTGGGTCTCTGGGCGGTAGACTGGGTTTCTGGGCGGTAGACTGGGTCTCTGGGCGATAGACTGGGTCTCTGGGCGGTAGACTGGGTCTCTGGGCGGTAGACTGGGTCTCTGGGCGGTAGACGGGGTCTCTGGGCGGTAGACTGGGTCTCTGGGCGGTAGACTGGGTCTCTGGGCGGTAGACTGGGTCTCTGGGACTGGGTCTCTGGACGGTAGACTGGGTCTCTGGGCGGTAGACTGGGTCTCTGGGCGGTAGACTGGGTCTCTGGGCGGTAGACTGGGTCTCTGGGCGGTAGACTGGGTCTCTGGGCGGTAGACTGGGTCTCTGGGCGGTAGACTGGGTCTCTGGGCGGTAGACTGGGTCTCTGAGAGGTAGGCTGGGTCTCTGGGAGGTAGACTGGGTCTGTGTTGCAATAGTCTGTTTTCCCTGTGGATGGCTGCCATTACCCGATCCTGGTTGTTTGTGATAGTGAAGTAGGTCAAGGTGTGTCTGTTTGGTGGTGGATTAGGTGAACCTTTGTCTGCTTCTCTATTTTGTTTGATTTATTTCACCTTTATTTAACCAGGTAGGCCAGTTGAGAACACCTTTATTTAACCAGGTAGGCCAGTTGAGAACAAGTTCTCCTTTACAACTGCGACCTGGCCAAGATAAAGCCAAGCAGTGCCACACAAACAACACAGAGTTACACATGGAATAAACAAACATACAGTCAATAACACAATAGAGAAAAAAAGTCTATATACAGTGTGTGCAAATGAGGTAAGATAAGGGAGTTAAGGCAATAAATAGGCCATAGTGGTGACATAATTACAATATAGCAATTAAACACTTGAGTGATAGATGTGTAGAAGATGAATGTGCAAGTAGAGATACGGGGGTGCAAAGGATCAAAAAAATTATTAACAGTATGGGGATGAGGTAGTTGGATGGCCTATTTACAGATGGGCTAGATACAGGTGCAGTGATCTGTGAGCTGCTCTGACAGCTGGTGCTTAAAGTTAGTGAGGGAGATATGGGTATCCAGCTTTAGTGAATTTTGCAATTCGTTCCAGTCATTGGCAGCAGTCAAGTCAGTTAAGAACACATTCTTATTTTCAATGACGGCCTAGGAACGGTGGGTTAACTGCCTTGTTCAGGGGCAGAACGACAGATCTTTACCTTGTCAGCTCAGGGATTCAATCTTGCAACCTTACGGTTAACTAGTCCAACGCTCTAACCACCTGCCTCATGAGGAACCCGCCTGCTACGCGAATGCAGTAAGAAGCCAAGGTAAGTTGCTAGCTAGCATTAAACTTGCGAAAAAGGACTGTCGTTGCTCCGTGTACCTAACCATAAACACCAATGCCTTTCGTAAAATCAGTACACAGAAGTATATATTTTTAAACCTGCATATTTAGCTAAAAGAAATCCAGGTTAGCAGGCAATATTAACCAGGTGAAATTGTGTCACTTGTGTCACGTTCATTGCACGCAGAGTCAGGGTATATGCAACAGTTTGTGCCACCTGGCTCATTGCGAACTAATTTGCCAGAATTTTACGTAATCATGACATTGAAGGTTGTGCAATGTAACAGGAATATTTAGACTGATGGATGCCACCCGTTAGATTAAATACGGAATGGTTCTGTATTTCACTGAAAGAATAAATGTCTTGTTTTCGAGATGATAGTTTCTGGATTCGACCATATTAATGACCTACGGCTCTCATTTCTGTGTGTTATTATGTTATAATTAAGTCTATGATTTGATAGAGCAGTCTGACTGAGCGATGGTAGACACCAGCAGGCTCATAAGCATTCATTCAAACAGCACTTTCATGCGTTTTGCCAGCAGCTCTGCTGTTTATGACTTCAAGCCTATCAACTCCCGAGATTAGGCTGGTGTAACGATGTGAAATGGCTAGCTAGTTAGCGGGGTGCGCGCTAATAGCATTTCAAATGTCACTCACTCTGAGACTTGGAGTAGTTGTTCCCCTTGCTCTGCATGGGTAACGCTGCTTCGAGGGTGGCTGTTGTCGATGTGTTCCTGGTTCGAGCCCAGGTAGGAGCGAGGAGAGGGACGGAAGCTATACTGTTACACTGGCAATACTAAAGTGCCGATAAGAACATCCAAAAGTCAAAGGTATATGAAATACAAATGGTATAGAGAGAAAAGTCCAATAATTCCTATAACAAATACAACCTAAAACTTCTTACCTGGGAATATTGAAGACTCATGTTTTTTTTTTTATTTTACCCCATTTTCTCCCCAATTTCGTGGTATCCAATTGTTGTAGTCGCTACTATCTTGTCTCATCGCTACAACCCGTACGGGCTCGGGAGAGACGAAGGTTGAAAGTCATGCGTCCTCCGATACACAACCCAACCAGCCATACTGCTTCTTAACACAGCGCGCATCCAACCCGGAAGCCAGCCGCACCAATGTGTCGGAGGGTACACCGTGCACCTGGCAACCTTGGTTAGCGCGCACTGCGCCCGGCCCGCCACAGGAGTCGCTGGTGCACGATGAGACAAGGACATCCCTACCGACCAAGCCCTCCCTAACCCGGACGACGCTAGGCCAATTGTGCGTTGCCCCACGGACCTCCCGGTCGTGGCCGGTTGCGACAGAGCCTGGGCGCGAACCCAGGGACTCTGATGGCACAGCTGGCGCTGCAGTACAGCGCCCTTAACCACTGCGCCACCCGGGAGGCCGAAGACTCATGTTAAACGGAACCACCAGCTTTCATATGTTCTCATGTTCTGAGCAAGGAACTTAAACGTTAGCTTTCTTACATGGCACATATTGCACTTTTACTTTCTTCTCCAACACTTTGTTTTTGCATTATTTAAACCAAATGGAACATGTTTCATTATTTATTTGAGGCTAAATTGATTTTATTGATGTATTATATTAAGTTAAAATAAGTGTTCATTCAGTATTGTTGTAATTGTCATTATTACAAGTACATTTAAAAAAATCGTCCATTAAATCGGCATCGGCTTTTTTTGTCTTCCAATAATCAGTATCGGCGTTGAAAAAGCATAATCGGTCGACCTCTAATCAGTGGTACCCGTGTCTGTCTGTCATAAACACCTCTCTCCAACAACACAATCATCATCGTTACGCAACACACATACCTGTTATTACCTCATTTCTACTGAGACACACGGGCCTGGTAGGTAGTGTGTACTGTATGTGCCAGATATGCCTGCTGGCGCTGCCCATGGCTACCTCACTGACTGAAACAACCACTACTTCATACCATTTGGTTAAGTGTTGAAATCTTTCATATAAGTATCCCAAAAATCACCTACCCATTCTTAACACATACTGTCAGTGCGAGTCAGTAGTGAGGAATGAGACATTTAGTGGGTGGTTTCTGGGTAATGGTTTTAAAATGGGCGCTGATGAATGGAGGCTTTGTGACTCTGGTGCGTCAACACAAAGCTGGCAGTGTAGAGAGCTACAGAGAACATCAACATACCTCACATACTCTAACTCTCCTGACTGGATGGGTCAAAACAACACTGTCAATATTCAACGGAACAGTAGCTAACCACAGTGTGTTTCCATGGGTTCAAACACTTTACAACTCCACAGTATTTGCTGTGTCTGTCTTGTCTCAGAGTTAACTTGAGTTTAGACTTCAGGACACAGAAATGTACACAGAGGAGAGTAAAGAGAACATGATGTGTTGTTGGTTTCCAGGTAATCTGGTTTATCATCTCTATAACCCTGCTCCCTCAGCCTCATGCAGACACACAACCACACACACATCCCTCTCAGCTAGTAATATGGGGGTTCCCTGTCCAGTGAGACACACAGCCACACACACACAACCACACACACATCCCTCTCAGCTGGTAATATGGGGGTTCCCTGTCCAGCGAGACACACAACCACACACACATCCCTCTCAGCTGGTAATATGGGGGTTCCCTGTCCAGTGAGACACACAACCACACACACACACACACACACACACACACACACACACACACACACACACACACACACACACACACACACACACACACAACCACAACCACACACACATCCCTCTCAGCTGGTAATATGGGGATTCCCTGTCCAGCGAGACACACAACCACACACACACACAACCACACACACATCCCTCCCAGCTGGTAATATGGGGGTTCCCTGTCCAGCGAGACACACAACCACACACACATCCCTCTCAGCTGGTAATATGGGGGTTCCCTGTCCAGTGAGACACACAACCACACACACACACACACACAACCACACACACATCCCTCTCAGCTGGTAATATGGGGATTCCCTGTCCAGCGAGACACACAAACATACACACACACAACCACACACACACATCCCTCTCAGCTGGTAATATGGGGGTTCCCTGTCCAGCGAGACACACAACCACACACACATCCCTCTCAGCTGGTAATATGGGGGTTCCCTGTCCAGTGAGACACACAACCACACACACACACACAACCACACACACATCCCTCTCAGCTGGTAATATGGGGATTCCCTGTCCAGCGAGACACACAACCACACACACACAACCACACACACACATCCCTCTCAGCTGGTAATATGGGGGTTCCCTGTCCAGCG